>NC_068996.1:13936086-13937097 GCF_001194135.2 Octopus bimaculoides | reverse complement strand
TATATATATAAACAGCTAGGTGCAATGTAATACCATAAAGAAAAACATTTATCGTCGCTAATTGTGACTGAGTGTGCCGAAGCACCTATGTTTTAAGAAAGAAGAGTTAAAAACTCTTAATGCTGTAAGAAGCGCACAATATATATACACTGACTGGGGAAATAACCGCGTTGGCATTTCGTTAAATTAGCCATAAATTTTTATGATACAAATATATATTCTTACAGCCGGATTTAGCCAAATCATCGAGCGTTTGAGTACTCTCTACTGACGAGCCTACGACTGATAGATGAAACTATTCTAGTCTACTGATCTTAGAGACACCCATACGGCATTTATGTTCCATGTCAACGCTTCTTACAACATTCAGAGATTTTACAATACTGGTGTTTTACAATATTGGTGTTTCGGCACCCTCAGTCACAATTACTGACGAAAAAATATACATATAATTATAAACAGCTCATCGAGGAATAGTCGTGGTTTACTACATATATAATATTTGTATATCAATGAAACAAATCAGCACTATTTGTATGTGCATACACATGCATACTCGTACATGCACGACACTGTAAAGAGAATGTTCAGTTTATAAACATGAGATTGGAATCTACGGAAAGAACGAAAACGAAATATCAGAGTAACAACAAGGTTTTTCTTAGCAGTTAATCGAAACCTTGAAAGGTTTAAGCCGATGGAATGTGATGGTGTTTACCTAGGCTCATTCTTTACCTTTGACTTATTGCAGGCACTGAATTGCAGCCATACTGCGACATTGACTTCTATGGATTTAAGCCTGACGAATCGATCTCTGTACAATTTTTCTGAACATGTTAGTTACAGGGAGTTATGCAGAATAATTTCATCTGTCAAGCTATGGGGTAGATTCAACACAACTTATAGACAGACAGGCAAGCAGACAGACAGACACACATACACATGCACACACACACACATGCACACACACACACACACACACACACACTCACACACACACACACACACACT
>NC_068996.1:13934658-13935427 GCF_001194135.2 Octopus bimaculoides | reverse complement strand
GGAGTGACTCTGTGGTAAGTAGCTTGCTTACCAACCAAATGGTTCCGGGTTCAGTTCCACTGCGTGGCACCTTGAGCAAGTATCTTCTACTATAACCTCGGGACGACCAAAGACTTATGAGTCGATTTGGTAGACAGAAACTGATAGAAACCCGTCGTATATATGTATTTATATATATGGGGGGGGGCGTGTGTATGTGTGTGTGTGTGTGTTTGTGTGTGTGTTTGTGTGTGTGTGTTTGTGTGTGTATAAGTGCATGTGTCTGTGTGTGTGTGTGTCTCTGTGTGCGTGTTTGTGTGTGTACGTGTGCGTGCGTGTGTGTCTGTTTATCCACCCCAACCATCGCTTGATAACCGATGTTGATGTGTTTACGTCCCCGTAACTTGGCAGGTCGGCACACGAGACAGATAGAATAAATACTAGGCTTACAAAGAATATGTCCGGGAGTCGATTTGTTCCACTTAACGCGTTGCTCCAGCATGGCGACAGTCAAATGACTGTAACAACAAAAAAAGAATCAAAGAATACATATCGTATATATACATATATATCATATATATACATATATATGATATATATACATATATATAATATATATACATATATATAATATATATACATATATATTCAAGATATTTACATATATAAAAGATACACATACGTACTATATATACATATACTATATGCATATGTATTATGTATTATATATACACACACATATATATACAAGTTATCTATCATATATATATATATATATATATGTATGTAT
>NC_068996.1:13929273-13933200 GCF_001194135.2 Octopus bimaculoides | reverse complement strand
TGCTTACCAACCACATGGTTCCGGGTTCATTCCCACTGCGTGGCATCTTGGGCAAGTGTCTTCTACTATAGCCTCGGGCCGACCAAAGCCTTGTGAGTGGATTTGGTAGACAGAAACTGAAAGAAGCCCGTCGTATATATGTATATATATATATGTGTGTATATGTTTGTGTCTGTGTTTGTCCCCCTACATCGCTTGACAACCGATGCTGGTGTGTTTACGTCCCCGTAACCTAGCGGTTCGGCATAAGAGACCGATAGAATAAGTACTAGGCTTCCAAAGAATAATTCCTGGGGTCGATTTGCTCGACTAAAGGCGGTGCTCCAGCATGGCCGCAGTCAAATGACTGAAACAAGTAAAAGAGTAAAAGAGTATATATTAGTTAATTAAAAATATTTGCAGATGGTTAGTACTATTACCTGGTATTTCAATATTTCAGGATTACAACGTCTTCATTAGCAAATTTAAGGAGGCAACATGTTATTATCTGATTTTTAATTTCTAAGTTGCATTGTTTTTGCTCTGAAAACTGCCTAAAACGTTCATATGCTTGCGATAATGCTTTATGATAACTATGCAAATCTCTCTCTTTCTCTCTCTCTCTCTCTGTCTCTCTCTGTCTCTCTCTGTCTCTCTGTCTCTCTCTCTCTCTCTCTCTCTCTCTCTCTCTCTGTATATATATATATATATATATAGGCGCAGGCGTCCTTGTGTGCTTCCCAACCGTTTCATTTTTAGTTGAGTCCCATTGCGTATGATATTTGGCAAGTATCCTTTAATAAGGCCTCAAGATGATAAATGCCTTGTGAGTGCATTTAGCATGCGGAAACTGAAGAAAGTGGCATGTGCGTGCGCGTATGTGTATGTGTGCGTGTGTGTGTATGTGTGTGTGTGTATATGTGTGTGTGCGTGCACGTACCTTTCATTTCCTGTTTGCGTTTGTTCCCTACCACCATTTGACAACTGGTATTGGTTTGATTGCATCATGTAAATATAGGGGTTCGGCAGAAGAGGGAATATACTAATTACCAGCTGTGATTAATTATTTCCGGATTCGATTAGTCCGACGAAATCGTTCAAAGTTGTGCCCCAGCAGGACTGTAGCTCAATGACAGAAGCATAAAAGATACACACACACACACATACGCACACATACGAACACACACGTATGCACGCATACGTACACACACACACACACGCACATGTGTACATGCATACACACGCGCACATGTATACACGCATACACACGCACGTACACATGCATACACACAGGCACAATGCATACGTGTGCACACGTGCATACACACAATGATTTTTTAAAATTTCGTATGGCAAATCCATTCAAAATTATTTCATCGACTCTAGCATATACTAGAAATCCCTTGTCCAGGGAACCTAGCGGTGGGACTGAAAAGGAAACCACGTTGCAGAAAAGCTAGTTTTAAACCACACAGTCATATATGTAAATATGAACGCACACATATAAAAGGATCAGTATAAAAATGATGAAGTAGTCATTCGACTAAGCTCTTTCGAGGCGTTGCCCCAGCATGGACATAGTCCAGTGACTTAACCAAGTAAACGATAAAAGATAAGTACTGATGTTGACTTTTTCGAATAAACAGCTCCAAGAAATCATCATCCGCACTCACCTTTTACTTATTTCATTTATTGGACTGCGGCGACAGTGTCCTGCCTTTAAAGGTCGTAGTTGAATCGAACCTTGTTTTCATCTTCTATCGTTAACGTGTTTCATTCGTTGGAATTCAGGCATACATGCGCACCGCCTTAAAGAGTTTTTAGTCGAACTCACAGATTATTTTGTATGGCTGCTACTTAGTATATTGGCCACTTTTGTCGAACCACTGAGTTACGGAAATTTAGCAGGAAAATTGACAGTTAAATTTTCGGCAGCGTATCTTGATAAAATGAATTTATTCAGTATTTATTATTGTTTTAAGGCATAGAAAAGCAAGATTTAATATAAAAAGAAAGAAATATTTGGAATATCTAGCTATCTATCTAGCTATCAATGTCATCTTTTTCCAGCTAACCGATCAAATGGTTCGTTTCTATAGAGACCTCTTACTTGACCCTAATATTCTAATTTTTCTCAAACATATAGTTCCGAGTCAGTTCCAATGCGTGGTACCTTGGTGGGCAAGTGCCTTCTTTTATAGCTCTGGGTCGATCATAAACTAGTAGTGAGTCGATATTGCTGACGGAAACTCAAAGAAAAGAAGCCATCGTGTATATATATATAGGATTGGTCGCTATTGGTACATAATTTAGGAGTTAGTTATTGGTTTACTTATTGAATTTATTTACCGATACTGTTGTACAAAGGGTAAATGTGTTTCTTTGTTGTAGTTTAATTAATAAAGTTAGTGTTTAATCCTTCCTAGAATTAAGATTGAATGAATGTGGCGATATATATAGTATGTTTGTTCCCAAACAACACTTATTTTAGTGCTGTTGGCAGCAACGGATTGAATGGTACTGCCCAGGTGTCGAAACCATAGTGATATCCGTGGGGCAGCTTATGCTGGAGGTATGCTGGATTGTTGATACAGCTGTTATTGTATGTGCGGAGTAATATTATAACACATCCATTTGACACACGCGCACACACACACACACACACACACACACACAAACACACACACACACACATATTTGTGTGTGTACGTGTGTGTATCTTTGTGATTGTACTTACCCTGTACCATCGCTTGATAATTGCACGTCCGTATGAGAAGTTATCAGAAGACAAATGTCGCAGTTCTACAGTAGTCTACAATATATTCACGCTAAGATATACATAATGTTACTTGGAGCTAATTTTCACTCAGCTTATCAGGGATTGGTTAATCAGTGTTTTTCTATATTAGTAGAAGCAATTTTTTTTTTCTAAGTATGCAATCGCAAATGGATATTTGACGCTCGAAGAAGCAGAAGTCAAAATGCACCAATACCCAGGGCCCGCTGTTGAACGCTTGCCACCTGCTTCTCATTCAATTGTGCGATTTTTAGTTCTAAATGTTCACACTAAATGCTTTCTCGAGACGAATACTCAAAATTTATGGTTTCCTACGCTAGATCTACGTTAAGATATAGAAAATATTATTTCAAATTAATACTGCTTTTGCTGCTAATTACGAATTATCACTATATAGTTTTGTTGTTTTCACTAATTTCTCTTTACCATGTGTAAATAGCCACCTGGCTACTTTTATCACCAGTTTTAATCAAACCCACTCATTTCGTTATTTTCAACAAATACTTTAACAAATAGTATAATTAGTCGGAATGATACCTTTTTTCTGCTAGTATTATGGATATTATTTTGTAAAAACAACGAATATTTCCGCACACATATATGAGTATAAAGCAACAAAGTGATAACTTATGTTCGCCGTAATTTACATTTCGCGTTGATTTGTAATAGACGTTTAATTAGACAATAATACGTTTTTGTCAGATTACTAGTTTTAAACATTTTTCGATTTCAAGCAAATTTTTCTATTCATGGAATATCAGCACTACGATTTGATGGGCCCAGTCGTGTGCTCCAATATATTAGGTGGAATTACTTTTTGTGTTTATCGTTGTTGATGTTCCCGTTGTTTGCGAAATTTTGCTGAATCCACATAGATCAGACTTATTATGAGAAGCATTTGCGGTCTATATCATGCAACGTCTCGCCTGTTTTAATAACGCCTACTCTAACATTTCGCAATTTCCAACAAATAGTTGAACAGTAAAATTGACCGAAGTGAGGCCCACTTAGCCGAACGGTTAAATTAATGGGACGTAAACACGCCAACATTGGCAATCAAGCTGTGATGTGGGGATAATTATAGACACACAGATACACACATATTCATATATATATATATATATATATATATATATATATATATATATATA
>NC_068996.1:13927025-13928934 GCF_001194135.2 Octopus bimaculoides | reverse complement strand
ATATATATATATATATATATATATATATATATATACATACATACATATATGTATATGCATATATATATATGTGTGTGTTTGTGTATTTGTGTGTTTGTGTGTGCGTGTGTGTATGTATATATACACACACGACAGGTTTCTCTGTTTCTGTCTATCAAATCCACTCACAAGGCTCACGAGGCTATAGCAGAAGGTTCTGGCCAAGGTGCTACGTAGTGGGACTGAACCCGAAATAATGTTGTTCAGGAGCAAGCTTCCTATCATTCTTTTCTAAAAGTTCTTTTATAAGGTAATAATATATTTTAGTCAGATTACTAGCTCTAAATATGTTTCATTTTTAGATTCTAGCTTATCGAAATAATGCAGCAGTTTAAATTAACGGAATGCTTACTACCAAATATATATATTTTATACATTTATATCCATTTATATGCAGTTTACATCTTAGGAAATGCCTTCATTTATCAATCCATCTTCTCTGCCCATTCTTCCTAGGAGAGTTGTATGAGTAAAGTCCTCAAGCGTTTCCTTTATAGGATTCTTTCATGAACAACTGTCATTACATTTTCCGGCTATTTTCTTAAATATGATCAACAGAAACACTGGATATTATCCAAACACCACGTTCTTGTTCTACCTCTAGATCTCTTGTCAGCTGGCCCAGCTTGAAGCATCCGTCTTGCAATTGTTTCCTGTGACATAATATTTACATGTCCGTCGTACCGGAGCTATGGACTCTCCATACGGAGAAGTACCACCTCGACCTGCAGAGACTCTTTTCTCCGAGTTACGCGCCCTGTCGTGTAACGTTACACCACATAGCCTAGAGAGGAATCCAGTTTCGGTCGCTTGCATTTTCGATCATACATATTCTTTCATTACACAACATACATGATCAAAAGTGAGAAAATGCAGTTAAACTGGATTTAAGACAGTAGGTGTGGCCTTCATATTGTTTTTATCAACCCCTATTCTCTTCTCAGGAAGGAGCACTGGAGGTGTCGTATTACTGCACCAGCACATGCACTTCTTGTACCCAATCCAGATTCTTGCTTTTCGTCACTCATGCATACGGCCCCGAGATATTTAAACTTCTGAACATGTTTCATTGATGATCCACTAAAATGTAGAATGAAACACGAAGATTTTCTCGAGAGTACCGATCTTTCAGTCTGCGGAGGAACCCCCTCTTGGCCGCTTGTATTCACGTCCTCTTTGGGTCATTATCTAACATTCGTAAGACAGCGAGCTGGCACAATCGATAGCACGCTGGAGGAAATGCTTAGCGGTATTTCGCCCGCCACTACGTTCTGAGTTCAAATTTCGCCGAGGTCTTCTTTGTCTTTTATCCTTTCGGGGTCGATAAATTGTACACTAGGGTCAGTGTAATGGACTAGCTCTCTCCTTCTCAAATTTGAGGCCTTTTTCCCTTTAGTAGAAAGGATTATCTTGACTATAGGCGAGCACAAGTATGTAAACCAAATTGAAGATGGCAAATTATAAAAAATATTTCTTTCTGTTATAGGCACAAGGTTGGAAATTTTGTTTGTAGGGGCTACATCGAAACCAGTGCTCAGTAGGTACTTCTTTTATTGACCCCGAGATGAAGAGAAGTAAAGTTGACCTCCAGAGCGTAAAGTCCGAAGAAATGCCGCTCAGTGTCTTCGTGCCAGCTCGCCGCCTTAATAATAATGATAATAATAATAATAATAATAATGATGATGATGATAATAATAATAATAATAATAATAATAATAATAATGATAATAATAATAATAATAACAATAATAATAATAATAATAATAATAATTATAATAATAATAATAATTATAATAATAATAATAATAATAATGATAATAATAATAATAATAATGATGATAATAATAATAATAATAATAATAATAATAAT
>NC_068996.1:13923186-13926488 GCF_001194135.2 Octopus bimaculoides | reverse complement strand
TAATAATAATAATAATAATAATAATAATAATAATAATAATAATAATAATAATAATAATAATAATAATAATAATAATAATAATGATAATAATAATAATAATAATAATAATAATAATAATAATAATGATAGTAATAATAATAATAATAATAATAATAATAATAATAATAATAATAATAATAATAATAATAATAATAATAAGAAGAAGAAGAAGAAGAAGAAGAAGAAGAAGAAGAAGAAGCAGAAGAAGAAGAATCCTGCAAAACCTGAAATTTCGGCAGCAGTGAGCCAGTCAATTACAACGATCCCTGTGCTCAAATGGTACTTACTTTATTGGTGCCTAAAGCAAAGGGGGCCCGAGAGGAATTTGAAATCAGAGTATATAACCAAAAAAACGCCGCATTGTAAATCTCGATGCAATTTCAGCTCAAAATGTTAAGAGCCGAAAGAAATGCCGCTAAGCAATTTGTCCGGCGTGCGAACGATTCTGCCAGCTCGCCGTCTTAAATTTCTTTAATAATGGCATACATTTCATGTCAGTTTTTAACACACATATAACACACTCCCTGAATAATTTTGAGCAATTCGGACCGAGTAATTGCTATAATAACCTGATCTGTTAATAACCAGACTAAAATAATGACACGATCAATACATTGTCTTCTATTTATAATTGTATCTGTGTAATTATCACGTCTGTTTTTATAATACCTGCCCCTAATTTGAGATTTTCAAAAAACTCTCGATTGGACCGTATTTTGCGTTAAACCGATAATTATAACTTCGCCGTTGGTATCGTCTGCTTTCATTTTTGCAGTCAGTGTGTTAATTAATGATTAACTTGTTCTTTTATCTTCTGCGTGATTTAGTCATTGGATCGCGGCCATGCTGGGGCATTACCTCGCAGATTTTTAGTCGAACGAATTGACGCCAGTACTCGGCTGTTATTAAACTTATGAACTTATTTCATCTGTCTCTTATGAATAGTATCACTCGAATAAGTCAACACCATTACTTGGACTAAGACTATACTGGGGCAGCGTCCTGAAGGGCTTAGTCAAATTAATCAACCTCAGTACTTATTTTTTAAAGTCTCGTACTTATCCTGTCATTTCTCATTTACCGAACCGCTCACAAACAAATCAACACCAGTTGTCAACGGGTGCTAGTGAACAAATAATGCCTTTCCCCATCATATGTATATATATATATACATATAAATACATATAAATATTTATATTTATACACTCACATATATATATATATATATATATATATATATATATATAAGTAAATAAATATATATATATATATACATATATAATAAATATAAAAATATGTATATATAGTATATATATATATATATATATATATATATATATATATATATATATATATATATATATATATCATTGATCTCTTATATTTTACTGGTTTCAGCCAAGGGCTGAAGTTATGCAGGTGCATGACCTCAGCTCTAGTGTCTCTTCTCTGCGTCTCCTGCCGCTTTGTGGGTTCATCTAGTATCTCAGATAGAAAGCTGATAGATAACCTCCACATCAATTCCATGTAGATCTGGAATCTTGCCTGGAAGGATGTTGAACAACTGCGAGCCATTGGAACCCAGAGTATTACAGTACTGTGTCCTTAGTTTAGATTGGGAATCTGGGATGTTTGGTCTGATGCAGTGCTACATAGTTAGAGGATTGGTATAGCTGTCAATTCCAAAATAGAGACCTAAACCTTCCCAGATCTTCCAAATGTATATCACCGCATATCTCTTTCGTCTTCTCTTCAAGGAATAGAAACTCAGCACCTTTAGCCTCTCCCAGTAGCCCATCTCTTTCATCGAATCAATCTTCTTTGTGTATTGGCACTGGATTGCTTCGAGATCCACAGTTTGTTTCACATTCTCTTGAGAACATAGTTGGGATCAGTTGTCCTAGCAGCTGAGGACGAACGTCTTCCATAGGAGTAGCAGGGCCTCTCTTTTCCTGGTTCTGAATGTCCCCAGAATCCATCCAGCCTTCTCGCCTGCACAATATTGCCATCTTGGTAATATGCACATGGAATGTTGAATAATTGCTCATGTGAACCCCAAGGTCACACACCGACTCTGACTCTGGGATCGTATTACCCTCGGTCCAATTTATTCCGATTTTAGCCTGGTGTTGGACCGATAGTGGGGTGCCTGAAATTTCATAGCATTGAACTGCATGCTATTTTTGTTAGCCCATTTGTAGTTTAGTTCAGGTCTTTCTGCAGTTTTATGATGTCCTCTGGGTTCCTAACTGCCTGCGATACATTGATGCCGTCAGCATAACTGGTCAGATCGTCTGACTGTACTGCGGCGGGCATGTCTGAGAGGGCCACCACAAATAGTAGCGGCCCCAGTACAGTTGCCTGTGGGACTCCGCTGAGAACTGGTGTCTCTTCAGAGTGAGCACTATTAGCTACAACTGTCTGACTCCTGCCCTTCAGAAATTCATGCAGCCACTCTCCCAGTTCCGGTAATACTAAGGTTTCGCAGGTTGTGACATATGCCATGATCAACATTGTCGAAGGCCTTGGCAAATTCGAGGTACACCACGTCTACAACTGACTGGTTTAGCTGTTGCTTCATTAACTGGTCAAAGAGAGACGGACCTGTAGTTTTTAGCATTTGCTCTGCTCCCTCCTTTATCGACAGGGCATATTATACCCTCTTTTAGCATGTTAGGAGGTTTACCACGTGCAAGAAAACTCTGAAAGAGTATCTACAGTGGCTTTGCAAGAGACATTTTGCATGTCTTTAAGAGAACAGCCGAGAGTGCATCTGGGCCTGTCGTTGATTCTGATCCCATCTCATCAATGGCCGATATTACATCCTCTGGGATCGTAAAGCTTTCTGTTATGCTGATGTAATCGATAGTTGTCTCTTTTCCGAATAGATTCATTACATTGCAAAACTCCTTCGACTTGTTTATTTGTATATATTCCAGTGGGGAAGTGAAAACACTTCGGAATTGTTTATTTAGTGCTTCACTTATCTTCCCCCAGGTCTGCAGTTAGCAAGTAGTTTTTACCAAATAGGGGCCCTATCATATAGCGTGCTGAGGCAGACTCCTTTGCCAACGTATAGAAAGCTTTAGGATTTCTTTTTATATTTTCGACTGCCCAGGTTTCTCTTTCTTCTCTTTCTTTTTTCTTGGGAGGATTTGAGTTTATTTTTTTATCTCAAAGAGTTTCTCTGTCAGGTGGAATTTCACACTGTCATTAAGGTGTTTGTTTAAACGATTCGAGATATTTATTCTCCGCCGCATGAG
>NC_068996.1:13921449-13922569 GCF_001194135.2 Octopus bimaculoides | reverse complement strand
ACACACACACACACACACACATATATATATAGTTATATATATTCATATATATTTTATATATATTCATGTGTTCCTGATCGTCGTTGCTGTTTCGGCCGGTTACACTCGAGACTGCTCCACTCTGGCCGGCCCCAAGAACATCTAAGCTAAGAGCACTTGATTCGAATGCATACGAAAACAAGGACGCAAATAAACGGAGAATGGTACACAGTTACAAATATAAACAACAAGACATTAACAAGAGGTGTCTTTCGACGAAGGACGACTTAAATTATGCTGGTGTGTGTGGAAGTGAAGCGTTAGGGCTTACCCCTTCACAATTTCTTCGTTCTTTTCACTTTTCTGTTCCTCTCTCCTCCCCTGTCTCACATTTCTTTGCCTTCTCACTATTTCCCTCCTCTTTTACCTCAAACCGTCCCTTTCCTTTCTCTTTCTGTTTTTCTCATCCCACCCTAATTCTTCAATTCCTCTGCCCTTACCTCTTTCCTCTCCTTCCACTTGACAGGTATTGCACCAAATCTGACTTCTCTTTCTTGGTTAGACAACCATCCGTGTAACATCTGTTATATTCCTTCCCATGACTTTCAACTCTAATGCTCCTGCCGTAAGGCTTCACTAAGGTTTCTAAATGACCTCAACTACGTTCTTGCTGAGAAGAACAAATTTTCTAAAATGGAAACAGAAATTCTAAGTTCCATATTTTAGAGATTAGGAATTATGTTCATTATTTACATTCGACAGATATTTGTCTTCATCTTGTTTGATATTAACACAACGTTTCGGTTGATATACCCTCCAGCCTTCTTCAGGTGTCTTGGGGAAATTTCCAATCTGGGTTCTCATTCCTATTTTTCGATGTTATTATTATTATTATTATTATTATTATTATTATTATTATTATTATTATTATTATTGATGTTGTTGCTGTTGTTGTTGTTGATGTTGTTATTCAGGCTCGAGGGCATATGGCATAGTGGTTAGGAGCGCGGGCTACTAACCCCAAGATTCCGAGTTCGATTCCAGGCAGTGACCTGAATAATAATAATAATAATAATAATAATAATTATTATTATTATTATTATTATTATTATTCAGGTCACTGCCTGGAATCGAACTCGGA
>NC_068996.1:13915053-13916124 GCF_001194135.2 Octopus bimaculoides | reverse complement strand
TATATATATATATATATATATATATATATGAGACACACACACTTATATCATATTTACATGCACACAGGTTGAACCGCTACCTCTCTTTATTGAGAAGTTCCAGCTCTAATACTATAGACAAGTGACTAGACTGGAGACCTAGAGGTACTCCAAGAAGAACGAAGTAGTTGGATAATATCCATATTCTCAGTTGGACACGCTTGGGTACCCTACCGGAACGTCTAGTGACAGTTATTTCTGATAGGGCACTATGGGGAAGGTGCTTAAGAATCCATTCCCAGGTCCTCCCAGGACTAGCAGTCAGAAAAGATGATGCATGATGTTTATATAATTTTCAGAGCAATGTGAAGTATTTTACTGATATCATTCTTTATTCTGCTTCTTTACCTCTTTTACAGACAACCCGCTATTGGTTCTCAAGATTTCAGAATCAGTCCATAAACATAGCATTTTAAAACCTCATATAAAATATATTGGGAATATTCACGGAAATGAGGTAAGTTTCGGAAAAGTTATTTTTAACTCGTTTTGAATATTAAATTTGCTTTTTGTATTTTAAACTTACAGTGGCGCGTGGCCAAGTGATTATTGTATGGTCGACACTGTGATACAATGATTTTAGATGTATCTCTTTTGCTGAACTGCTACACCAGGGAAACGCAAACAAACCGATGTACCCTAGCTCAGGTAGTTACATGTTATGTAACCTACAGCTGGGACCCTGAAAAGTGCTACTACTCTGCCTCAGGATACACCAAGGAACATTATCAGATGGACCAGATGAGGATGAAACAAACCAACACCGGTTGTTAAAGAACAATGAGAAACAAACACAAGCGCCAACACACGCTCACACGCACAGACACCCGTGTACACATATGCGCGCGCATTCACACATACACACACATATATAGGAGTGGCTGTATGGTAAGTAGCTTGCTTACTGACTACATGGTTCCGGGTTCAGTCCCACTGATTACCACCTTGAGCAAGTGTCTTCTACTATAGCCTCGGGCCGACCCAAAGCCTGAAAGAAGCCCGTCGTATATATGTATATATATATATATATAT
>NC_068996.1:13913915-13914838 GCF_001194135.2 Octopus bimaculoides | reverse complement strand
TTGTGTGTCTGTGTTTCCCCCCCACCTCACAACATCGCTTGACATCCGATGCTGGTGTGTTTACGCTCCCTTAACATAGCGGTTCGGCAAAGAGAGACCGGACTAAAATAAGTTAAAGTATAAAAGAATATATATATATATGCGAGTGTGTGTGTTTTTGTGTGTGTGGGATTGTGTGTCTGTGTTTCCCCCCCACCTCACAACATCGCTTGACATCCGATGCTGGTGTGTTTACGCTCCCTTAACATAGCGGTTCGGCAAAGAGAGACCGGACTAAAATAAGTTAAAGTATAAAAGAATATATATATATATGCATACATATACACATATATACATTATGGCCTTCTTATGGTTTCTGGCTATCAGGTGCACTCACAAGTATGCGGTCGGTAAGATATTAACCCAAGATCTTGGATTCACACCCACTGCGTGGCACCTTGGGCATGGGGCTTCAACTATAGCTCCAGGTCGGGCGAAGCCTTGTGAGTAGATTTGTTTGACGAAAGCTGAAAGAAGACCGTCATGTGTGTGTGTGTGTATATGTGTGTCCGTGTGTGTGTTTGTGCGTGCGTGTGTCTGTGTGTATGTTTGTGCATATGCGTGTGTGTGTGTGTTTGTGTGTGTGTGTGTGCGTGCGTGCGTGCGCGCGCGCATGTGTGTTCATGCGCGAGTGTTGGCCCTGCAACACCGCCTACTATCCCGTGTTGGTTTCTTTACGTCCCCGTAAACTAACACCAGCAAAAGAGATCTCTAGAACAAATAGCAAACTTAAAAAAAAAAAAAACAACGTAAGAACTGGGGTGCAATTTGTTCGAATATAACATTAAGGCGGTACTCCAGCATGACCGCCTGCAGTTAAATTAATAAAAAAAAACTAAAAGATAAAAGATATTTAATTAATATAACTTCACAACAGATTTAGT
>NC_068996.1:13909045-13913185 GCF_001194135.2 Octopus bimaculoides | reverse complement strand
TATATATATATATATATATATATATATATATATGCATATATGTGTATGTATGTATGCACATATATGTGTGTGTATGTAGGCGTGTGTATGTATATATATATTTGGGTACGTATGTGTATATGTACATATGTGCGCGCGCATATACACATGTATAATGAAGGGCGTTTCTACCGTTGAGTTGTCAGTTTATATTGAACTGTGTGGTAGAAAAACTGCTTCCTAACCATGTGTTCTGGTGTTCAGTCCAGATGCGTAGAAGTTGGCCCTGGGTCTCGAACTGCATACATCAAGTTATAAATAACAGTATGTAAATATTAGATTAAAATACCATTTTAGATAGAAAAATTTGAGTTCAATCTTTAACACATTCTCTACAAAAGTGTTTTTCAATCCAATATTTACATGCTATTATTTATAGGTATACGTGTGCACTTCGAGATTTTTCAAAATAGTCATACATACATACATACTTACATACATGGAGAAGTAATGCGGAACTTACAGCTTTTGTATCCTGGCTATGAATTCTCATTTTATCTATCTTCAAAGGTGCATTGGGTTATGTACCAACAAATTTGTACAAAAACATAGAAATACTCGGTTTCACGGAAAAAATAACAAAAAAAAAAAAGAAAAAAAAAGAGTCTGATACCGAATTTTCAAATCCAATCTATTAGTGGCACAATTAAAATTTGTAAAACATTCCAAATCTCTGTCTGAGATTCTTATGTGAATATATCTACATATTTGGTTGTATTCATCCACAGTTCAACAAACACACAACTCAACCACATATCTAAAATAGTGGGAACTCTCTTAACTAAAAAAAGGCTCGTCACTTTGTTAGCGACCGGCTTGAACTCTTTCAAGTAGAGCTTAAAACTCAAGAAAAAATCATACAAACATACTTCAATATTTCGCTTAGGCATAACAATACTTATAGCCTGATGTCAGAATTCAATATACATATGCTTCAGAGAACATCGTTAGTCATGTACAGAACATAATGATATTACATAAAATGGCAAGGAAACTACAAATTATGAAGTGAACTTCTTTAGCTTACAGATGTTTCTGCTATAATATACAATGCAATAGTTGTCGAGTGCTTGTGTATCACCTTACAATTTATGTATTTACCATAAAAATTTATGCATGAGTTGGCGGATCGCTAATGTATATGCAAAAATTAATATAAACAGCCATGCGCAATGTGATACCAGAAAAGAAAAATATATTTATCACTAAACGCGACTAAGGGCGTCGAGACACTAAGATTCCTAGAAATAAGAGCTAAAATACTCTAATGCTGTAGGAAAATGTTTATGGTGAATACATATGTTGACAGAAGATTGGCCTGTATCTGCCGAACAAGCGGTTCATACTGAAGAGGTTACGGAAATAGCTGAAACTGAACGTTTAATATAAGGACTTTTGCAAAATGCTCAACCGTTGTACTACATTTTGACAATTTCCATATCTTGGTATCTGAATCAGCTGGAGATACGATAGTTTGACCAAAATAACCGGCTATTGCAAGTAAAATTAAATAGCGAAAAACAAAAACGCATTTGGCCAAATTTGGACATACGACAGTTTAGCAACGATATTTTTCGTTTCTCTTACTCGTTTCAGTCAAACAAACTGCGGGTATGCTGGGGCAGCACCTTGATAGTTTAACCTGGTACTTATTCAATAGATTTCTATTTGTCGACCCGCTAACTTATGACGTCGTAATCCATAAATTCACAAACGCATAGGCAATCACATGCATACACACACATGCACAAACACAAACGCATACACACACACACACACACACACACACATACACCCCCCCACACACACACACTCTCGCATACATATATAAATACGGCGGGCTTCCACACAGATTCCGCCAACCAAATCCGCTCAGAAACTTTGGGCCGGCCCGGGTTTGTAGTAGAAAACACTTTCCCAATGTTAAACTGAATCTGGAACCATGTGGTTAGATAAAAAAAGTTCCAAAATTCCCCAGAAAATGTTGAGAGCCGAATTGAAAGTTTTTCACAATTCTGTTATAAGAAGGTACTTCCATAAGATGGTTCGCATTAAAACAAAACTCGAAGTTACGTGGTTGTAGATCGAGTTTCATGTCTGCGCTTACGCTAGCACACACACACATACACATATACATATACATACATTCATATATATATATATATATATATATATATATAAATGTTATATGTCACTGGCGGTGCCCGAGCAAGGCCAGAACCTTAGGGATGAAATATATAAAAGAGTAAGAGAATATATTAATTTCGACTGCATATAAGCTGTCACCAAAACAAAACTGAATATGTATGTAAAACTTGTTATGTTGCGGAAGCAATGTCAGATCACATGTAACTCCATTGAAGGCAGGAAGGAAGAATGCCATAGACATTTGCAATTCGCATCCTAAAGGATGTGGTTTAACTAAATCTGTCGCGGAGTGAAAGTGAGCCGCAAACCACGTGAACGCAGAGCAAGCATTTGAAACACAGAGCTACAACCATTCTAATACACGCCTTTAGTGTGATTATATTTTATTTCTCATTCACTCCACAACTCTCTCTCTCTCTCCTTCTCTCTGTCTCTCTGTCTCTCTGTCTCTCTGTCTGCCTCTGTCTCTGTCTATGTCTCTCTCTCTCTCTCTCTCTCTCTTTATGTCTCTCTCTCTCTCTCTTTATGTCTCTCTCTCTCTCTCTCTCTCTCTCCCTCTCTCTCTCTTTCTTTTCGGGACTGTTTCTGGTGAAGTAGTGATTTGAACTTAGTTTCTCTGCCGTTGTCTTACCTTTCATGACGTTGGTTCATCAGGTACCAAAGATAAGATTTGTTTAATTGTTTTTTGATGCTCTTTGAACACATTCAGAGCTACACCTTGTGAGTTTCTGAGGCCTTTTCGCGAAGCATTAAAAATTTGTGGACTTTTTCAACCCAACACTGATTTAACTAAACCACTACTGACAGTTGTGTGTGTATATATATATATATATATATGTGTGTGTGTGTGTGTGTGCGCGCGCGCGCGCGCGCGCGTGTGTGTGTGTGTGTGTGTGAGTGTATGTGCGTGTGAGAGAGAGACTCAAATATGAGAGATTTACCTGTTTTTTTATGTTTACAACATATGAAATACCGACACGTGTTTCTGTTATGCAAGCGTTTTAAAACCCTTAGATGCGATTATAGCATTATACATATCTAATGATGTACGAGAGAATATATAATCCATAGTTTAATATTCACTGTATAGGTTCTACCTACTTTTGATGGGATAGAACAAGTCTCTCAGTTATACTACTTAGGTGATTTTACGCTTGTTGTTTCCTTTTCTTTTTCTATTCTTTTCCCCCTTTTTTGTCATAATCTATCTACTAATTTTTCTGATGTAAATTTTTAGCTTTTGTTTAGTGTTTCCTTTAAATCAATCATTATTTTTCTTATTGCGGGTATATCTCATAATTCCTTCACAACACCATTTTCTTTACCTTTTCGAATCCACTTACTGGTATATATTTCAAATATATAAACAACACTTACTTCATCTCGATTTCCACTTTAATATTTACCTTTAGTAATCAAGAAGTTTATTTTTACTGATCTAACTAAATAGTTGCTACTATAACACAAATTGCATTTAATTATTTTATATGGGAGTGCCTTGCAAAAGTTGCCAGACATCTGTGGATCTATATAATACTATAATCGATTTAATATGGATCAATTAGCGTTGAGAATCATAAAATCTTGGCATCTTAAAACGCTTACATAACAGAAACCCGTGTCGGTATTCTATATGTTCTAACCTATTAATTAAATATGTGTTATTCTTCATGCTACTATGTGTTCTTTTATTATACTCTGGAATCTTATGCGAAATTCGTCGAAGTGAATTCCGGGATTATTAATCGGTCACGAGTACAACTGTTATTTTACGCTCCACACGATTCATATTTCCTACTGCCTACTGGTCAATGTAGTAAATCAATTCCAGATTACAGCAGAAAGCGTATAAAGTGTTTACTTCGATTCTGAGATCCCTATTTCTTTGTGTGTATGTGTGTGTGTGTGTGTGTGTGTGTGTGTGTGTGTGTGTGTGTGTGTGTGTGTGTGTGT
>NC_068996.1:13898544-13908753 GCF_001194135.2 Octopus bimaculoides | reverse complement strand
TGTGTGTGTGTGTGTGTGTGTGTGTGTGTGTGTGTGTGTATGTGTGTGTGTGTGTATGTGTGCGCGTGTGTGCATTGTGTGTGTGTGTATGTGTACATATGTCTTAATGTATGTTTATTAATTCACTGAGCTAGCAGAATCCTAAGCGTCGGTCAAAATGCTTAGCGATATTTCGTCTCGCTTTGCTTTCTGAGTTCAAATTCCACCTAAGCCTACTTCGTTTTTAAACCCTTTCAGGCTCAATAAAATAAAGTAGCTTTTGACCACTGAGGTAGATGAAATGGACTAACACCCTCCTCCAAAACTTCAAGCCTTGTGCCTACAGAAGATATTATTTTTGTTGTTGTTGTTATTAATAAAGTCGGCAGCTGACAGAATCGTTAACACGCCGGGTAAAATGCTTAACGGCATGTTATCTGTCTTTACATTCTGAGTTCTAACTCCACTGAGGTCGACTTTGCCTTTCATTCTTTCGGGGTCGATAAGTTAAGTATCAGTTGAGTACTGCGGTTGATGTAATTGACTATCCCCCTCCCCAAATTTCAGGTCTATAGTAGAAAGGATTATTATTATTATTATTGATTGATTGATTGATTGAAAGAATAAAGCATGCTATCAAAGCGACTCTGAGGTACAAATATACGAAGCCCATTATACCTCTCATGACTACCTCTCTGATAAGGGTACACCAGGCACACGAACCACAACCTTATGTGTGTGACATGGTGATCTCATATCAACATAAACAGCGCATGACTTTGCAGGTGGGGTCCAGCTAGAATTCTTTCTCCATGTCGTGTAGCCCATTCCGCTCAAGATATCTCTGAATAAGGTTTTGAAGATTATCTACGAAACATCTGTGTTTCCAGATGTGAATTATATAAACCCCAAAGAGTTCCTCCCAATACATGGCTATGAAGTTCTCGAACTACTTCTGCACATGATCAGAACTGCATATACCAACAGACACTAAGGGAAATGTTCAACGATATTTCCTGTAACCCATCTTTTATACCAAGACAAAACATGTACATGATAACATTTCTAATTTATGATAAGAAGCCATGCGAGTTACTGCCTGGTACTGCATCAAATCATTTATTATTATTATTATTATTATTATTATTATTATTATTATTATTATTATTATTATTATTATTATTATCATTATTGTTATTATTATTATTGTTATTATTATTATTAATATTATTGAGTGAGAGAGCAGTGCATACCATAAAATTGACACTGGGGTAAAATACACGAAACCCAGTATACCAATTGTGGCTACCCAATATGTTGAACTCATATCAAGATAAACAGCGCATGACATTGCAGGTGGGGCCCAATTAGAATTTCCCTCAGGTCGAGTAGCCCATCCCGCTCAAAAGATCCCTTGAATAAAGGTTGTTTGAGGATGTTGAACGAAACACATATTTCCAAAGGTGAATTATTCAAACCCCAAAGAATTCCTTTCAACACATAGCTATGATGCAGCCTACTACTTCTACTCGTGATCAGAGATGCACATGTCGTCAGCCACCAAGGGACATAATCAACTGGTTAAGGTCAAACAAGTGACACGCAAATCTGTGGGATTGAGCAGAATATTTGCTGTAGTCCATCTTTCATACCGAGATAAAACAATCCGATCAGTTAAGATAAGAGGCTATGAGAGCCACTGCTTGATTATTATTATTATTATTATTATTATTATTATTATTATTATTATTATTATTATTATTATTATGAAGACACGGTGTATAAATTTTATTCTAAGGAAATAGGAAGGAAACAACTGTTACGTTTGGAGTATACAGTCATCTTCTGAAAATATAAGAGAGAGAGAGAGAGAGAGAGGGGAGAGGGAGAGAGATATTGGAGAAGAAACGATGAGTATATAACCGTCATGACATGCTGAAATGACCGGAAGCGGCAGAGAGGATACTTTAGGTGTGAATGTCAATGCGGACAGTTTTGAAACTCGCATATGTGTGTATGCATGCGTGTGTGCGTGCGTTTGTGTGTGTGTGTGTGTGTGTGTGTGTGTGTGTATGAAGCTCTCGCGTGCGAGTATACTGTTTATGGTTGTGGTGTGTGCGTATGTGTGCGTGTTTAAGTGTGTGTGTACTAGCTTAGTGTTTGTGTATGTGTGTTTGTGAAGCTCTTTTGTGCGTTATATTAAATAGGTATGTTAGGTGAAATTGAGGGATATAAGTATGTGTGGGATTAGGAAGAGTGGGTGTGTTTATATTTGATTGTTACTGTGCGTGCGCATATGGGGAGCATATTGCACTGTAATTGAAGTGTGGGTGTTAGTGTTAGTGTATGTATATACTGTATAAAAAGGTTGGTGTGTATGGTGTTGGATATTTTGTTAAATGGTGAGATATAGGTAGGTGTAGTGGAGTTGTTAAAGTGAATGTTGAGAGGTTGGTGGTGAGTGAAAATGTGGGTATGCGTGAAAGTCGATTTAAATGAAACGAGGTTACGAACTTAGACGGTAGAGGACTGAAGACTGGAGAGAAAAGTTTATTTTTGCTCGCAATGAAAACTGGAATCCGGGATGGTGGTGGCGGTGTTGGGTGCTTCTGCGCCAAACCAGTCCGAACACAGATGTCGAAGGGAATGATCAACCGAGTGGAAATGACGCGAAACCGGAATGTCATTCCCGAATTCTATATCCGTAAATATTCGGCAAAACGATTAGCAAGGCGCCGAGCAGTTTGCCCTCTGCGAGGGGAGAGGCAAAAACAGCAGAGGATGCAGTAAATAAGATTAATGGACTCTCTCTCTCCCTCTTTCTCTCTCTCTTTCTCTCTCTTTCACACGCACACACACGCACACATACACACACGTGTATACATGTGTATATATATATATATATATATATATATATATGTCATCAATCTTTGTATCCTGCTTAACTTCGTACCTCTACCATGGTGATGGATATTTTTCATCTATTGCTGGTACTTGTGTGCTTTTTAGTACTGTATGTTATACGTGATGCTGTCTCAAAACGAATGCCATAGAATTAGCCACATTCAGTAGGATTTAGAAATTGCTATTCGTTTGTAATATATAACGAATACCATGTTGCAGAATCGTTAGTGTGTGGGTCGAATTGCTCAGTGGCAGTTCTTCCGGTTTTACTTTGGGGTCGGGAAAATAAGTACTAGTTGATTACTGGAATTGTTATAATCCATCCCAAATGTCTTGGCCTTGTGTCAAAATCTGAAACCATTATAAAATACAATTGTATCGTCACGATTTAAATCAAATAAAGAACGCTAAATCACTGAAACATCATAGTTAAATATACGAGATGTTACTGCTAAGTCCCTGGCGTTAAGAGTGTCGCGAAAGGCCTGGCTGGAGGCCCAACTTTCAAAGTTCTTTTACCGGGCTTAGAAAAAACTGAATGGCTGTGTGTGAATCTGAGAGGGGAATATGTTGAATAAAATTATAATTAACTGATCCTTCTGTATTTTCTTTTACACAAAGCTAGGGACCTTTCAGTTCCTCCTCTTATGTCTATATTTGAAAAAAATTTCACTAACTCACGCGGTTTTTCTGCTTTTTTTCTTTTCATCCCAGGTTGTTGGACGAGAACTACTTCTTCACCTCATCGACTATTTGGTAACAAATTACCGAAGAAATAGCACGGTAACCAGGATTCTACAGACGAGCGTCGTACATATCCTCCCTACAATCAATCCGGATGGCTATGCCCGAGCCACCCTGGGTGACTGTACGAGTGTCGTGGGAAGGTACGTCCTAGTTTTACACATCAACTAAGAATAAGTAAATATTGTTTTGTTATTTTTTAAAAATATAATTACACTGTGGTACCTCTCTAAATATTATTACGCATATCATTTATCTTATATCCATCCATGTGATGCTCCATAATGGCCGATGCTCTACGATAGAAACAAGTGAAAAATCAAGGTTATTACGCTGCTTTCTTCCCTGTTCCTTCTATATATGTAACCACGCGACCCTCTCTCCTATACCATATTTACGACCCGCTCTTCTGCACAACACCACACACAGTAGGAATCCACCCGCACTCCACACTATTCGCACACCTCTTTTACGCTCATCTCTTTATACAGATATCTTTGTATCATTGCACACAGCACTCTTCTTCTTCCTTTTCCCTTCTTCCTAACTCTTCCCGGTAGAACCACATTCCCAGCCAACCCTTAAGATTTCTTCTTCTTCTTCTTCTTCTTCTTCTTCTTCTTCTTCTTCTTCTTCTTCTTCTTCTTCTTCTTCTTCTTCTTCTTCTTCTTCTTCTTCTCATCACACCCCTTTCCTTTTACATTCAAGCGTTAGGTTAAGGACACCATTTCGAATTTGTTCCTATGATTTTTCTTGCATTTGCTCATTTTTAACACACACACACACACACACACACACACACACACACACACACACACACACACACACACCCACACACACAAATCTCTCTCTTAAGTACGCAACTTGAACCTAACCGCCTGTGCGTACTTAGCCGGTACGTGTGTACATAGCAACACGGCGGTTGCAAATCAGTTGCGCGAATGTATGCGTGCAGCCAATCACAGCTAGGCTCACGTATGCACTCGGTGTTAGGTCATGTTTGTCATCTTTTCAGTCAGTTTCTCCCATGATGTCAAGCAAAGGAAAGAGGAAACGTTTGAAGGAAAGGGGAAGCCTTGCAGTAGAATAAACCCTTGGTAAACTTGAACCTAGGACTCTTAAAGATTTTCCGCATACTTATCTCGGATACTTAAATGGGTGCATGCTTAACCTGGAGGTTACTATATATATACGTGTATAAGGGATGACCTCTAGGAAGACATCCAATATGCTAGAAAGAGGTCATCAACGACCCAACCACAAAGAAGAATAATGTTTTCCAGAAAAATGTCACTCTATCTATATAAATAAATACACACACACACACACACACACACACACATATATATATATATAAAGGTAAAAATCTTCTGTCATGAATGACCATGAGAATACATCTTGCAAGTTTCCCTCCGAAGCACAGGAGTTGGCAAAATTGTTTATGGAAATCCAACAGTCATCCATGCATACCATCCTCCCTTCTCCATGCAACCCGATGTTATCCAATGGAAAGGCAAAGGCTGCTACGGTTCGGCACCAGTGATATCGCAACTCATTTCTACACTTGTTTGAACAAGGGCAACGTGAAATGTGTTATTTCTTTACTACTCACAAGGGGCTACACACAGAGGGGACAAACAAGGACAGACAAACGGATTAAGTCGATTATAACGACACCAGTGCGTAACTGGTACTTATTTAATCGACCCCGAAAGGATGAAAGGCAAAGTCGACCTTGGCGGAATTTGAACTCAGAACGTAGCGGCAGACGAAATACCGCTAGGCATTTCGCCCGGCGTGCTAACGTTTCTGCCAGCTCGCCGCCTGGCAGAAATGTGAAATGTGAAATGTGTCGTGAAATGTGTCGTGACCTAAAACCGAGTGCATACGTGAGCCTTGCCATGATTGGCTGCACGCATACATTCGCGCAACTGATTTGCTACCGCTGTTGCTATGTACACACCTACCGGCTCAGGAACACAATACATAACCCGGTTCAGCAATCGAACTAACAACCCCACGATTGTAAGCCCGATGCTCTAACCACTGAACCATACACACTGCCGTCCATCTCCTGCGCTCACTACTGCTAGGAAGGTTGTTTGTAGGTTTGATTCTGCAAGTGTTTCTCCCACATAGGTTCCTATCAGAAGAAACTATAATTACACTTTCCGGCTGGATTCCCACGCATGTCTACATGAAACTGTGGATATTATCCAATCATTTCAACCTTGGTTTACCCCTACGTGTACAGTCACTTGGCTCGGCTTTGCGAATCCTTCTTGTGCTTCTCTCCTATGATATTCTACGATATTGTAACTTCCCATAGCGGAGAAGTAGTGGCTCGATTTGGAGAAATTCCTTGAGACCATGAATATTATCTAACCATCTTATTCTTGGTCTATAATTAGGTTTCCTGTCATTTGGGTTGGCTTGAAAAATCCTTCTTACGATTCATTCCTGTAACAATCTAACCACATGTCGGTAATACTAGAGTTGTAACATCTCAATGCGGAAATGTACCAGCTCAATCTGGAGAGACACTCTATCTTCGAGCTTTGTAACCTCTCAAATAATGTGATGACAGAGTAGTTATATAGGAACGTAATCCATTATCCGTTCTGTATCCTCATCTGTGAACCAAAGTTTTCCTCACACGGTTAAATCAAATAGACATGAACAGGCATAATCTGTTCCAAGACACATCCAAACTCCAGTTAAAGCATGCAACGTCTAAATTTATGTGTGTGTGCTTATCTGCGTGTATGTTGTATATGTGTGTATGTATCTATGTCATCTGTATAGTCTGGACCATGAGATGCTCTTATATATCGCTGGTTACAATGCATTTCCAACGTTTTCTTGATTGCACCATTCTTTTCCTTCTTGTCACAAATCGCTTAATAAAATCATTTTCCCGTCATCGTTGAGACATTCGAAGTTGCACTTCCCCATCTCTTGGATAGCAGGATAGCACTCGGCAATTCTAGAGGTCATCCGTTGACTGTGAAACTTGTGACATAACCAGCCCAGCAAAACATTTGCTTTCGGCATTCTATGACCATATCATTCACATTAATTCTTTTCTAGAATTGCTAGTACACACAAGAATTGACAGGCAGCATATAAGTTAAAATTTTATCCACACATAGACCTGGCACCATACTCAGTCTGATTACAAAAGCTACACACGTAAAAGAAAGTAGACCAAGCCTCAACAGAAAACGAGAACGGAATAGTAATGCAATGCACCTGACAGCTGAAGAGAGATTAGGGACAAACAAAATAGAAAAAAAGGGGACACTGATGTAAACAATGTAAAATACAAACCAATACGCTCGCACTCAAGAAACACATATGCAAGCCAAACACAGAGCCACACAGAGAATCACACAAAAACGCATACGCAGATACAGATATACAGCAGAGAAAGACAAGATTGAAAAAACAGGACAAGGCTTGATAGATGAGGGGTCACAGATAGTCATTGAAGAAGTCATAGAAGGCGTGACGAAAGAACGGTGACAAAATGAAGATCAAATAAATATCATGTGTGTTTATTGTCAAAATGACCATCTCATATATATATATATATATATATATATATATATATATACAAAATTGCAGCGTGGAAGATGTTTAATAACCATTTAAGAACACACAAAAACAAAAACAAAAAACCGTTAGATTCACTTCGACATTTAAATTCAATTTACGTCAAAATATTTTCGTCGCTTTGAAACCACGACCTGTTCACTGAGAGAATCTCGTGCTGACAAAATCTCGTGCTACACACACACACACACACACACACACACACACACACACACACACACACACACACACACACACACACACACACATACACACACACACACACATATAATACAGACACACACACATATATAATACACACACACACACATACACAAACACGCACATACGCACACACGCACATATATATATAATAAGTGCGCAAACTTTTGTCTTTCCGTCTGGGACCCTAGAATCTCAGTCTACATTTGCTCTATATAGACATATACCTTTTTGGAATAAGGATGAACCTGGTATTGAAAAATCTGCCCTTCCTCTGGTTCTCAAACATCCAGCTCTGGCATCATGTGTGGATGACGATATTAGCATTTTCAACAAATGCTAACAGTTGAAAGTTTAAATTTGAAAAGAACTCTCTAAATTTGTGAACTTACAAGGTTTTCATTCAAACTGAATTTTGAAATAATACCATATTGGTAGGATGCCACTAGATGCTTTATTATTCTTCTTCTCTTTACTTTTGGACAGCAGGCTCGATTAGCCCTTCACGGGAACTAGCCCAAAAGTCCGCAAGGAGTGCGGCTTTTAAGCTAGTATACACACACACACACACACACACACACACACACATATATATATATACCATAATCCTTTGAGATCTCAGATATTTTTCTGAATCTCTTGATTCTTTTAATGTGCTAGTTCCCTGGTATTAAATTGATATTAATTAATATCCAATTTTTTACTCTCCAATTTTGATTTACACACACACACACACACACACACACACACACACACACATACTGATCTGATCAATAAGTATCCGGACTGTTGCCATAGTATCGAAGCTAAAGTATGCGGAGTGAAGTTGCTTGGCACAGGTTGATCGTGAACTCTGCTTTGCATGCGCACTATGTTTTAACGTTATAGCTTACTTCTGTTTACAGCAGTGCTTTGAATGAAGGTGTGTAGCGTATGATCGTCGCATTGAACATGACAGAGAAAGTTGAGCAGAAAATCTGCATCAAACGTTTGGTGATAACTGCTCAGAGGTCTACGCAAAGTTTTCAAAAATTTTCATTGTTCTCAACACAATCAAAGAGATCTTGTGAAACTGAAACCAGAGTTCCTCTTTGGTCAGCTGAAAGCTGTTTTGGCACAAACTTGGCAGACATACGTCTCGTATAACAAATCTCCAGTGATAATGCACTTAACTGAACCGTAACTAATCTGCACATTCTCTGATAACTCATGGATGGTGATTCGACGATTTCTCCTCACAGCTGCACGCACGTCTGTTATGTTTTTTCTCAGTTCTGCTAGTCGCGGGTCTCCCAGAGCGTTCGTCGATATCGACATTTTTTGGCCATCTTCGAAACGTTTGAACCACTTGTACACTTGCGTGCGGCTCAAACATTCCTCTCCATACACTTTCTACAACTTTGCATAGGTCTTTGAGCAGGTATCGTCATAACTTTCTCTGTCGTGGTCAATGCGACGATGACAAGCTACACACCTTCCTTCCAAGCACTGCTGTAAACAGCGGAAAATAATCTAGAACGTTAAAACTAAGTGCACATGTACAATAAAGTTCAAGGCCAAACTTTGCCAAGCGGCTTTACTCTTCCTACTTTAGCTTCGTCACTATGGCAATAGTCTGAATACTATTTATCAGACCACGTATGTGTATATATATACATGTGTGTGTGTGTGTGTGTGTGTGTGTGTCTGTGTGTGTGTGTGTGTGTGTGTGTGTGTGTGTGTGTGTGTTTGAATAAAAGATTTCACATCAAGATTGTTGCAAAACAAATATATATGTCTATCGTTCAATCGACTCGAGGATATAGTTGGTCACAATCGCCCAGTTTCCGTCAAGCAAGCTTCTCGGCCACACATCTTCGTTTGTGGCTATGGCGGAGATGGTTATTTCCGCACGTCGGTCTTCGAGTAAGCGTTGCTTCTGGTTAGCGTGCTGATATGATAATGATGCGGAGGAAGAGGCAAAGGTGGTAATGGTTGTGGTACACGATATGCGTTGGTGTTGCTGATGCTACTGGTGATGATAGAGTTAATGATGATGTTGATGTCGATGAAGATGATAATTGCGATGATGTCGACAGTAATGATAATGTGAATATTCTGACGATGATGACAATGACGATGATGATGAGGATGATAACGGTCAGGAAAATGGCGAGGATGATATTGATAATGATGATGCGGGTGATGATGGTGACGAGGATGATGGTGACGAGGATGATGGTGACGAAGATGATGGTGACGGCCATGATACAGGTCATAATGAAAATCATGACAGCTATGAAGATGACGAATTTGCCGACGATAATCATGATGGTACTTTGTTAGATTTAAATACTGTTGAATGTATTTTCTGAAACTAACCTTCAACCATATTCTTTTATATATTACTTCTCCTTTCTTTACACCAAAATTTACATATGTTTATTTTATTTATTAATATTTTTTTTTCTTCTCTCTTTAGGTATAATAGGCGCATGTCTGACCTGAACCGAAATTTCAATGAAAATCCTGCTTCATCAAAAAAAATCGAACCTGAAACCCGAGCGATTATGAATTGGATTCGCTCGAATACATTTGTATTATCTGCTAGCTTTCACGGTGGAGCCGTCGTCGTTAACTACCCGTTTGACTACACGAGAGGGAGTAAGTTAAACTTGTTATACGCAGTACATGTATATATTTCTATTTCTAATCACACACACACACACACACACACACACACACACACACACACGAACAAATATAGACAAGCATATATATATATAT
>NC_068996.1:13896808-13897922 GCF_001194135.2 Octopus bimaculoides | reverse complement strand
TGTGTGTGTGTGTGTGTGTGTGTGTGTGTGTATGTGTGTCCTACAACTGCATAACAACAAACCTTGGATTGTTAACGTCCCCGTAAATTAGGGGCCCTGCAAAAGATCGCTATAAGCACTTCAGTTCAGTTCAGTGCTCCAACATGGCCGCTGTCCAATAGCTGAAACAAGTAAAAGGTAAAAGATAAGACACATATACGCTTCTTTTATCGTTTACTGTCTTCATTCAATTGACTGCGCATATCCTGAGACTGCACTAAGGGGTTTAGTCAGCTCCTTCCAGTACTTATTGCTAACCTGGTACCTATCTTTTGAACTCATTTTGCCTACTCTATAAGGTACGGGGAAGTAGACAAACGAGCACCAGTTGTCAAGTAGTTGTGAGTGATAAACACACATACGCGGGCGCGTTGAATTCGGTGGCTGGTTGGTACTAAGTCCAACAGGTACAACACTCGATCAGTTAAAAGGGTCATCATAGTACAAACCACAAAAAGCCTTGGGTAACACGGCTACCGAAGGCTTGCTGGGTAATAGTATTTTACAAAGATTTTGTACATTTTATAGTACTACTACAACTACTACTACTAATAATAATAATCCATTCTACTATAGACACAAGGCCTGAAATTTTGTGGGAGGTGGCTAGTCGATCAGATCGGACCCAGTACTCAATTGGTATTTAATTTATCGACCCCGAAAGAAAAAAATGACGACTTAGGTGGAATTTGAGCTCAGAACGTAAACACAGACGAAATGCAGCTAAGCATTATGCCCGGCGTTCTAACGGTTCTGCCTGCCACCCGCCTTAACTAACAAACTAGTTAACTGACTGACTAATAATAATAATAATAATAATAATAATAATAATAATAATAATAATAATAATAATAATAATAATAATAATAATAATAATAATAATACAAATCCAAATATATGGTACCCTAGGCATAACACCTACATGAACTTCTAACTTGTTGTCTCTTGAGGTCTCTGGGTGAGACTTGGATCCAACTTGTACAAATGCAAAACAAAAGTCAAACATAAAATAATAATAATAATAATAATAATAATAATAATAATCCTTTCTACTTTAGGCACAAGACCTGAAATT
>NC_068996.1:13893473-13894439 GCF_001194135.2 Octopus bimaculoides | reverse complement strand
ACACACACACACACACACACACACACACACACACACACACACAAACACACAAACACACTCACACACAAGCACACACACATGACGGACTTTAAAGTTTTCGTTTAACAAGTCAACCTACAAGGATTTGGTTGGCTTGAGACTGTAATAGAAGATATTGCCCACAGTACTATGCAGTGGGACTGAATCCAGAACTAAACCGTTGCGAAGCAAACTTCTTAGCACCTATACATAATGAATTCAGGTTATGAAATAGAAAGCGCTATGAATACGACATACCTAACATACATGCGTAGATTAAACGTCAGAGACTCTGGTTTATCTTCCAGGTAAAACCTGTTATTGATGTATAGTGTTAAAGAACACAATAAACTTCAAAGTGAAGTCAAAACCAGTTATCTGAATTATATACATAGTATATGAACTATTTTCTAATTTTCAAGTGCGTTGTAGGATATTTCAGAAACTACCTGTATATAGCTCAGACTAAGGACTCTGATTTTGTTTCAGAGGTGAGCCGAGTGCGATACATTGAGAGCCTGCATTAACGTGAAATGCTACATCTGCCGGTCACGTCATCATTTCTAGGGGATTTCGTTTCGCCTGACTGAAATATATTGTTTTTCTTCTTTTTAGCACTATTTTTGGTGTTTAAACAGTACAAGCATGTTAAGCACATGATGTTAGTTTGCATTATTGAACTGCTTCTATTTAATAATTTGAATAAACGGATTCAAACTCACATGTATGTGAAGCAGACTGAAGCCCGCCCACCAAAACCACTCACGAGATTGGTTGTCCCGGGACTATAGATGAAGTCAGTTGTCTAAGGTACTACAGAGTACAACAGAAACAAAAGGCATGTGTTTGAGGAGTAAACTTCTTAGCACACAGCCACGTCAATCTTATGCCACGATTTCGTCTCTCCCACTATCTTTCTCTCTTTCTCACTCTCTCTCTCACTATATA
>NC_068996.1:13891248-13893170 GCF_001194135.2 Octopus bimaculoides | reverse complement strand
TATAATCTTTAAAAAGATTATATCAGTGGCTAACGTATAAAAACCACCGTATCGGTAAAATTAATTTTTAAGTATATACGCCAATACGCTAGAAGTAGATGTCAAATGTCTATAAACCACTCTAAATTTGTTCTCATTATTGCACAAAGCTGAATGCGAGGAAATGGACAAGAAGATTTATAAAATTTATATATATATATATATATGTATATACTCTAATGTCTTTTTTTTTTTTATATATTTCCAGATATGGATAAAATTGCCTACTCAAAATCTCCGGACGACGATGTGTTTGTGTATTTGGCACTAAATTATTCTAGAAGTCATCACGACATGCACCATTCTATAAATTGTTCCACGAATGAATATTTTAAAGACGGGATTACAAATGGTGCAGCATGGTACCCTCTCAAAGGTAAATTAGTGTTACAAGATTTCTTGTTTTATCTTCTTTCTTATACTTGTTTCAATCATTAAATTGTGGCCAGGCTGGGGCATCACCTGGAATTTTTAGTCGAATGAATCGTCCCTAGTACTTATTTTTTTAGGATGGTACTTATTCTACCGGTTAATTTTGCCGAACCGCTAAGTTACGTGGATGCAAACACACCAACACCGTTTGTTAAGCGGTGGTAGTGGGACAAACACAAACACAAAGGCAGATAGACAGACAGACGGGAGTCACACACACACATACACACACATGTATATTGTGTTGGCAAGGAAGTTATTGCATTTTTGTTTTAGTGGGAAATAAAAGTAATCTTTTTGATACAAAGAATGAACTTAATCAATTATAAATTTTCCATTTTCTTTGATTACCTTTTGCCATCCTTCTGGCAACTTCATGATTATGCGCTCATAGAACTTCTGGTTCCTATCAGCCAAAAACTAAAGAAAGTGCAATTTCAGGTCATTCCAGTTCAAAGAATTTTGCAAACTTCGAAATAAATGGTAATCTGATATCGTAAGGTCAGGGCTACATGGTGAATGTGACATCACTTCCCAACCAAGCTCCAATAATTTTTTACGAGTTAGCAAAGATGTGTGTGATCTAGCGTTGACATGGTGGAACACGATTCCTTTACGATTTTCCAATTCTAGCCATTTTTCTTTGATTGCTTCCTCCAGTTTCATTAGTTGTTGATAGTAAACATCTGAATTAATTGTTTGGTTCCTTGGAAGCGGTTCAAAATACACAACACATTTGTAATCCCACCAAATTCACAGCATGACCTTTTATGATACAATTTAACTTTCGATGTGGTTTGTGTTTGTTCATTACGCTTACACCATGATCGTTTTCGATTGATGTTATTGTAGACAATCAATTTCCTTCCGTTTGAAATCCATATCACAAATATTGATTCGTTGCATTAAGTGAATCTGTTTCAATTTATGCGGAGCCCAAATATCGAGCTTCTTAACGAGCCCAAGATATTTTGAGCGATTTTCTTAAATTTAACTTCTCTGCAATCTCTCTAACTGTTATAAGACAATCAAATTCAATTATGGCTTTGCTTCGGTTATCATCAACTTCAGTAAGTCGACCAGAATGTTGGTTAACTTTGAGTGAAAAATTTCCAGAATGGAAGTTTTAAACTATTTCCAACAATGTGTGTTCTGTTAAGCAATCAACACCTTAAACTTCACATATCTGTTTGTGAGTCTCAGCACGTTTCTTGCCTTTACGGAAATAAAAAAGCAAAATATGGCGAAAATGTTCGTTTTTCCCTCCATGTTAAAAATGACACTGAACTAACAGCTGTAAACAAAATTACGCACTTTTTACTTCTAAAATAAGCTAAAAGTAACGGTTATCAAATGTCTAAAGGAAAATATCATAACATTGACAAGAGCCATTCAAAATAATCGGAAATCTATTTACAGGAAACGAAATTACTTTCTTGCCAACGCAATAT
>NC_068996.1:13888680-13890860 GCF_001194135.2 Octopus bimaculoides | reverse complement strand
ATCTATAATAACGTTAAATATGGGAAAGGGGGTGGCGGGGGGAATGTAGTTGTCATAAAAAAGGGGAAGGAGAAAGAAAGAGAACAAAGAAAGAAAGAAAGAAATGGAAAAAAAGGAAGAAAAGAGAAGAGAGAAAGGCTGGGGATAGGAAGGAAGAAGTAGAGAGAGAAAATAAGCAAGAACATATAGTGAACGTGCATAAAAATTTAGATTGCGCATATATGCGTATACAAAAATGCATATAGCATCACGCATATAGATACATATGCTGATATGTACGCAAATAGTTACGATCATAACCTTGTACATGCGCATGTACACATACAAGTATATGTGAGTATATATATATATATATGCATTCATATATATATATGAAAGATGACCGTTATAATTCGGTTGAAACATTGTAGTACAGAAGTAGGAAACTGAAATGAGAAATAAGAAAATCTAACAATGCAGAAAATTTTTAAATGGCAGAATTTATGAAAACACACATTTCTTTAAATTTTATTCTACTGAAGATAGTTCTTTGCACCAAAATATAAAGGCTTTTTTAAAATTTCCACCTCGATAAATCTTTCCTTATTTCTAATTTCATCCAACTTATGCACACACACACACACACATTTAAGAATTACGCACGTGCCTGTATGTACGTGCATGTGAAGAAAGTAGGGGGGAAAATATTATTCAATTAAAATGCTTGCTCTATGTTGTATTTGTGAGCAGCAGTATAACTTGTTTATCAAACTTAATTAACGCCAGAAACCAGACTAGCTTCTACTAAGTCTATTTATTAACTCTAAATGGCATTCAATTTCCAATTTACTTTAAACGCTGAGCGTCAAGCTCATAATATATTTTCTACTTATATGTGTGATGCATTTCCTATAAATATAGGCCTCTATTGCTTTATTGCCAAATCATAATTTGTATCATACCATTATCTTTAGGTAGTGATACAATGATATATATATATATATATATATATATAGATAGACAGATAGATGTGGGTGTGTAAGGGTGTGTGTTCATATGTCCGTGTACATACACTTGTCCGAGTGCATATTTGTATGCACACACACACACACACATACACACGTACGAATGGGTGGTTCAGGAACGGTGTTAGTTTGTTTATTTTCCCTAACATTTCGACAAAAAAGCTAATAAATTAAGTACACAGATAGACAAACCGATAGATAGATAGATAGATAGATAGATAGATAGATGTGTTTTTGTGACTTTGCGTGTGTTTTTGTCCCCTACCACCGCTTGACAGCCAGTGTTGGCGTGTTAATACGGTTCTACAAAAGAGACCGATTCAATAAGTACTAGGCTTAAAAAACAAGTACTTAGGTCCATTAATGTGACTATAAAATCCCTAAAGTGGTTACCTAGCATGTCCACAGTCTAGTATAAGATAAAAAGATATGATAGACTATGACCTCAGGCCAATATTGCGCCGCCGTACTCATTCGGTCAGAGATTTTATCTACGGATGCCTTTGATTACCATTTTATTCTGGTGAGGCACTATAGTCAATCGATGTTTAAAACCGAGTTTTATAGAATCTTCTTACAAAATTCCTATTTTGTTTTTCACACATTAACTTGTGGAGGTTGAACTATGTAAAATATTAGAGAAAGAAACCCAACTGTTTTTTGTAATATATACCAATACCTACATCTAAAGCAAAATATTTTCAGGGGTTCTTAAAATACTATTGTGGATCCCTAATTTACAAACATGCCATATGGACCTTCAGAGGTCATACGGACCCATGTTGAGAACCTCTGCTTAGAAGGCACTACCCACCTTCACAGGGTTTACTTCCTTGGTACTGTTAGAAATCCTTTACAGCTGGTGTACAAGAATAACGTAAAACTAGGCGACTTACCCCAAGAACACAAGGCAGGGCCTATCCCTGAATAGAGACCACAACCATATGATCATCAGGGTAACACACTACGCAAGAAACTCACGCATCTTTAGCTAGGTAGGTAGGTAGGTAGGTGGGTACACAGATAGATAAATAGGGAGGGAGGGAAGGAGACGGATTAGATAGGTAGGTAGGTAGGTCAATAGATAGATATGTAGATAAATAAATAGATATGTAGAGGGATAGATATGTAGACACATAGATAGATAGATATGTAGATAAATATATATATATATAT
>NC_068996.1:13879313-13888521 GCF_001194135.2 Octopus bimaculoides | reverse complement strand
ATTGATATATAGACATATAGATAGATAGATAGATAGATAGATAGACAAACAGACAGAGTGGTAGGTGTGAAGATAGATAAATATACAAATAGAGTGATACACAGAAATGTAGAATGTTAGCTTAGTTTCTTTTAACGTATGTCTTCGTTCCAAGGAGGCATGAGACCATAACTTTATCGTATTTGCATAGCGTATGAGCGACTGAGACTGCCAATTCTGCCCTGAAACGGGCGCTGGTTTCTCGCATGCATACCTTCTCAGCTGGTGCTGGAACAGTGGAGGGGACTGGAACAGCATGAAATGAAAAGTTTTGCTCGAGAACGCAAAACACTGACCAGTCCCGGAATCGAAACCATGGTATTACGATAATGTGTGCAACACCCTAACCACTTAGCCATGCAACTTCACAGAACGAAAGAAGTATATATGTTTGTCTTTGCTGAAATATAGTTTGTTGTATCTTGGGACGGTCATTCTGCCAATAATAAGCACATGCATTAGTTGTATTTCACTTCTTTATTATTTATCTGTCAGTTAACTATTTAACCAACTAACTAATCGATTGTATGATTGATTGATTGATGAAGGAGAGATAACTATCATTACTATCTTAATAACTATTTTGATGAAGATAATGATAACTTTGGTGATGATGATGACGAAGAGATGATGATGATGATGATGATGATGATGATGATGATGGGGAAGATAATGTTAAAGAAGACGATGAAAAGGATGATCGTGATGAAGATAATATAGTGATGATAACTATCTTCACAACAACGCAAACGACGACGATGATGACGATGAGTAGGGGGAGGTTGAGGAGGAGGAATGGAGGAGGAGGATAGCGTTGATTATGATGACGATGATCTTAATGATATTGAAGACGACAGCAAAGATGATAATGACGACGACGACGAGGACAACGATTACGATGACAATGATGCTGGTGATGGTGATAAACATGTTGATGAGGAGGATGAGTAGTAGGAGGAGAATGACGATGAATAGGAGAATGATGAGGAGGAGGATGATTATGATGAAGACTGCGGCATCACCGGTGCTGACGACAATGACGACGACTATTACGATGAAAAATAAATACGATTATAATGCAATTATATTTCCCACCCTCTCATCTTTATGGTTATACAGCAATTAAAATATCACAATCAACATTATTCCTGAAAATCCCTGGCACCAGTTCCATCAATGCATAAAATCCCAAACTCCAATATGATTCGCCAAAATTATAATGATCTCAGATTCTACAATACGGAATTGAGTTTCAATTAATTATTATATTGTAGTTCCAATATCTCGTTGCGGCTGTTGTTGTTGTTGTTGTGTGGTGGTGTCGGTAATGGCGTTGGAGTATTATTTTTTGTATGCAAGCAATTTGTTTCCGTTTAAAATTAAAATTACAGCGATTACAATTATGGGCAATGCGTTGACAGATAGCTAGAAGGATACCTTCTCTGTCTCTATCCGCTTGTCTGTCTGTCTGTCTGTCTGTATCTCTCTCTCTCTCTCTCTCTCTCTATATATATATATATATATATATATATATATATATATATATATATTTATATGTGTGTGTATGTGTGTATATATACACATATATAAACATACATATGTGTGTGCATGTGTGTGTGTGCGTGTATAGATGATGATGATCATGATGATGATGATGAAGGTAGTTCCACGTGTCCATAGATCATGAGAAAGAGCGGTAAGCATTTTAATTGTTATGTAAACCGGTCCTTGAATGAGAGTCGCCGGATCACTTGAAGCAAATATGTAAGCTTTAGTCAGAGGTGGTGGGTGACGATGACTCTTTCCGTTTTTCACGTTTCGCAGACGCCATAGTGACTCTGAGCTTTCCAAATTTGGTTACAGCGATCTGAATGCAATTTCGCCACACCTTTCTCTGTGTTGGGACTCCCTCCCACTTTATGGGATCTATATATGCTTGGATGCGCTGGCGCTTTAGCAGGTATTTGAAATGCTTCCTGAGGTCTCCCCCGTCTCTTTTGCCCTGGCTGATTTCGCTGTAGAATACGACCTTTGACATTAAAGATTTGCCTATGCGTAGGGCATGTCCCGCCCATATAAGCTGAGAAGCAGCAGGGCTTCAAACCTCTGGACAGCAGGAGGGCTTTGTTGTAGGTGATGCATATCTTACATGAAATGTCCATGATGGAGCGAAGCCATCACTGGTGGAAGAGAAATATGCCGTATGTATATGTGTGTGTGTGTGTGAGAGAGAGAGAGGGAAAGAGAGAAAGAAAGTGAGAAAGAGAGAGAAAGAGAGCGAGTTTGTGTGTGTGTGTGTGTGTGTGAAATATATTTTAGTTCCTACGCGTGTTTCGCCAATATGGTTGTTTGGAGGCCTGTAAAAAGTGTTCCAAGCGCACTTAGATGCTTAACCAGAACGGATCAAAGAGTATTCTATTGCATTAAGTTATAGATAACAATGTCTCAGATTGAGTTTGCTTCATCCACTCGTATGGGAAACACCTTGAGTAAGGCTGTATAGATCGCAGGCCTTTAGATTAGAATGTGTTCTACAATTGATTTTATATAAATCTATTAAATGTAAAAAAACTATAATATTAAATGACTCTGATACTTTTTCACAGAAACTTGTGTCGGAATGTAATGGGAAGAAAGGGAGAGAGAGAGAGAGAGAAAGGGATGGGCAGATTGATACACACACAATTTTTGGTAAACTACGCTGATTCCAATATAGTTCCTCGCATTGTTGCAGCCTTCGAATGATGCCAACCTGATGGCTAGGCAAATAAGCCAACATTCTCTGTGAACATAGCTCTAGTCCTTTCAGGAATAATTTACAGTTGAGTAGACATTAGTAACGGGAAATGAAATGTTTTGCTGGAGAAAACATCGCACCGCCTGTCTGCCAATTGAAACCATGAGCATGTGATCTTGAGTGTTATATCTTAAACTAGGTCACCCGCCATCAAATACATTTTCGTGTGTGTGTGTGTGTGTGTGTGTGTGTGTGTGTGTGTGAATGCGGGTGCGTGAGTTTAGATGTATATATATAGATACTTGAATACTTACATATGCTCTCTGAGAGCAACACTAACTCAATCATTCTTCTTATGGCTGATAGTATTTCTAAGTATAACTGTCCTAATCTCATTGTTACAAATCCAAAGTTTTTATGACGATTTTCTTCTTAATTTTTCAGCACGAAATTTATTATACTTATTAACAACTTTTGGATTTTATCAAATTTCTTTACTTGCAGGGGGTATGCAAGACTATAACTATTATCATGGTGTGATGGAAATCACAGTGGAATTGTCTTGCTGTAAATATCCTCCCGCCGAAACCTTACAAGTTTACTGGGAAAAAAATAAACGAGCACTTATAAATTATCTTCAGTTGGTTCATATGGGTAAGTTTATTATATCATATTTTATATCTTCCTAGCATGTTAGCATAGTTTCTTTTTAACGTATGTTCGTATGGACTAATATATATATGTGTGTGTGTGTGTGTGTGTGCGTTTATGAAGATAACATGTTAGCTTAGTTTCTTTTGTCGGATATTCGTGTTGTCTAGATACATGCACACACACGCTCACATACACACATACACACATACACACTTAAATATTAGCAATAACAGCGACATAGAATGTCCTAAAAACTTATTTCCTCTTACTTTACAATTTTATACAGCATATTATTATGGTCTTTACGGCTTACACGTGTTTCCATTGCACAGATTACGGAAAGTTGCAGATGCAACCTGGCACGGTTTTCGGTGTAGCTTCTTCAAGGTGTATCCATTTGGCTCATTATAATAATTGCTAATGTATACTCTAGATACATTACTGTTCAGTGAAGCGAACAAAGAATTGCCCGTTGGAAGAATTTACAGAGTCTCTGACAACTAATAGTAGTTATAGACTTTAAATACAGCCGTAATCTGGAACTTTACTGAGAGCCTGTACGGCATCTGCCCGGATAAAATATCCCTCCAAACTCTCTCTCTCTCTTTCTCTCTCTTTCTCTCTCTCTCTCACGCACATATACACACACGCACTCACACAAACACACACACACTCGCATATATGTATATACACATACATACACGTATTAGTCCGAAAAATGTTAACTATTTTTTCCTATATTTTGTAAAAACTTTGGTGGGTTTTTCATGTTTGCTTCTCTCTGTGCATGTGTGTGTGTGTGTGTGTGTGTGTGTGTGTGTGTGTGTGTGTGTGTGTGTGTGTGTGTTTGCAAGAAATTTCATATTTCAGCTTGTAACCTCATTTTTCGATATTTTTATGACGATATTACGATAGTTAAAAGGAGTAATAATAATATTGATAATAATAATAATGATGATGATAATAATAATAATAATAATTATTATTATTATTATTATTATTGTTGTTGTTGTTAATGATGATGATGATGATAATAATTTATGAAGATTGACGTAATTCTTCACGAAGGCAAATAAACAATTAGAGGAGCGAGATGCGATTTGTAAGAGATTCACTATGCTTCTCTAAGTGAACAATATTTCCACATATTGTCTCTCTTACCTGGATGCGAAAAGTAAGATGAAAACAACGTAGAAATATAGAAATTCAAAATATGAACGGGAATATCCTGCGTTCCTTTTCAGGCATAATGACATCATCTGTTTTCGCTTTTTTCATAATCGGTAAAAAGGAAAAAAAGTGGGAGGAAGAAAACTGGAAAGAGAACATTTAATCAAACAGTTTTGTGTAAATATAATGAAATTCGCCTGTCATTCTATTCATTCCTCCAAGGTGTGACGTTAGCAATTCACAAATGTATTAATCCTTACGCATTTTGAGGACTGAAAAATGAAGTAGAGTCAGAATATTTTCTGAAAATGCGCAATTTCAAGGTGTTCCTCAGAATTACAACCGTTTGATGTAAAATGTCCGGCAAGTTCCGTCGAGCTACTGATATTGTGCCTGACGTCATGCCTATGCCTATTGAATCTATATTTTAATTGTTCTTTTGTGTAAGCAACATAAATTCAGTTGTGTCAGGTGCATTCCGCTGCACACACCAAATAGGAATCTGTACATGTCCCACCTTCTGTATAAATCATAACATATCTATTATGATTTGCAATGGAATGGAATTGACTCATGTTGTACAATGAACAGGATTTACCTCCCTTGATGCTGCTCTTCGGGATGCTGCATGGAGAAACTCCAAGGTAGTTTGGTTGGGGTTAGAGGTAGTGGTTAATAGCTCTCTTAAAATTTTATTGCGTCTAAAAGGCTACAATAAACTGATGAAAGTATATTTGTTTGAAACGAGGATGGTGTTTTGAAATATGCTGGTAACTTTCAAGCAACATTCGCGAAATGTCAGCGAAATTTTGGTGCCAGTTTATCACTAAAAGGATTGATAACAAATTTTACTTTAGCTGCTAAAATTATGCGTGAAAGTTTGACTTTCCTTGCTGATTTTAGCTATGTCATTTGCGATTTTCCTTTTATCGTGATTCACTGGCGCACAAAAGCATTTGCCTGTTTCCAGTAATCCCCTATGTTAGTACAAAACTGTTTTATCCTCAAAACTGGGATTTCAGATTTGATTACTTGTATGATGTGGATTATCGGATTGAAGGTAAGTGTGGGATGATGTAGTGTAGGTAAAATCCAGCGCTTCATCGGTTCTTTTATCAAGAGCATAGCTGGCACAGTGTTCGAATAATGGCGTAAAGGTTACGCCGTTTACTTAATGGAGGACAATTGGTTATACTTTGGTTAATCATTAATGGAGCAATTCGCCAATCTAGCGCATGTATGTGAATTTCTTGTGTTATATTCCTCAGAGATTCAGTAACAATAATATTGACGAAAAAGAAGTGAAATCAATGTTACGTACGTTTCAATGAAAACTTATGAATTGGTACTTAGAACAATTGATTTAAACAATGCAGTGTACATAGGCATGACATTTGGTTATACTTAGTAATATTACTGGCTATGATATACAAAGCGATAATCACAATTTTTTTTTATTTGTCCTTACGTACGTTTGACATTTGACATTTCTGCATTGGATGTTCCAAGAGCAATTAGATGCTTAACCACAATGAATCATCAGGGTGAGATACTTTATAGCATTTTATTACAGAGGTCTAATCATATGGTCTCTGTAACATAATACCTCTGAAACATAATCCAATAAAGTATTCTTCAGTTGATACTCTGTGGTTAAGCATCAATCGCTCTTGGAATATATATATATATATATATATATATATATATATGCGTTTATGATGTGAAAATGTTGTTGAAACAGATATTGTTATATTTCGAGACGGTCATATTGTTTTTGCCAAATAGATGCACGCACTACATTTTCGGTCTTCATTTGCTCATTATTGTTCTTATTTTATCTTATGTCCATTGCGTCTATTTGGAAATAAATGAATAAATAAATAAATAAATAAATGAATAAATAAATAAATGACCATCCCGAAATATAACAATATATATCTGCAAACAGATAATATAAGTGGAGATCTAAGTCAATGTCCATCTAATTGTATGCATAAGATGTTATGTATGAGTGTAGGAACATTTGTCCTAACCCATATCGATCTCTTCCCTTTTGTCTTATTTCCTCTCCTCTCTTCTGGGACTTCTCTTTGGTATGCGACAGAAGAATTTATCCGAAGATTTATAATTTACTTTGTAACTTTTACTTTCTGAATTTTTTCTTTACTAGAACATCTATCTAATAACATTAACTTTCAAGATACCTTGAACTTTTGTTACTTTTTGTTATGTGTATGTTATTTCTCGCTCATTATATTTTGCTATATCTTAATTGTGCACACAAACACATAGATAATCTCACATATTTGTATATGTATGTATGTATGTATGTATGTATGTATGTATGTATGTATGTATGTATGTATGCATGCATGCATGTATATATATATATTTTTTTATATAGTTTCAGCTTAGAGCTGCGGCCATGCTGATATTTCTAATATAATATGTGACAATTATTCAGTTGCCATAATAAAACTCCGAGTTTCGGATGTCGGGGCAGAAACCTGCACCGGCATCTCTTCAGTTATCGAGACAATTAAAATATGTGTAAATACTGTGTAAATGACCGTTATTTAGACAAAAGGGCTATTAGAATGACCCTTAAATAAGGGGAAAAAACGGAAAGGGAGGAAAAAAAAAGTAGAGTATGAAAGCTCATAGCAATCGCGTGTGCGTGCATGTATATACATACACATGCGCTCACACGCACCCACGTACATGTACCTATATGCCTATGTTCACTCAGACTCGCATGAAACACACATGCGCGCCCACAGATACGTCGAATAGATGCACATATATATGCAATCATGCATGTATACGTATACAAATCCACACACGTGCGCGCACACACACACGTGCACATACCCATACGCGCACGGTTATATTCATATACACACACACGCGCGCACACACACACACATGCACGTGATCATGCGTGCAGTTATAATCAAATGCACATCTAAAAGACATACATGCTATATATGCATATGGTCACCTACACTAGAACAAATCGACCCCAGAACTTATTCTTTGTAAGCCTAGTACTTATTCTATCGGGTACTTTCTGCCGAACCGCTAGGTTACGGGGACGTAAACATACCAACATCGGTTGTGAAGCGATGGTAGGAGGACAAACACAGACGCACACGCGGGCGTGCACACACACACACACACACACACACACACACACACACACATATATACATATATACGACGGGCTTCTTTCAGCTTCCGTCTACCAAATCCACTCACAAGTTTTGGGTTGGCCCGAGGGTATAGTAGAAGACACTTGCCCAATGTGCTATGTGGCTGATAAGTAATCTACTTACCACACCACCACTCCAGCTCCTATATATATATATATGTGTGTGTGTGTGTGTGTGTGTGTGTTTGTGTGTCTGTGTGTGTGTATCCATATATGGGTACAAGACGTCATCAACTGTGTAAACAACATAAAGTATGAAAACAAACGCGTTAAATACGCAAAGAGGAGAGGAAAAGTAAAATGGAAAACAGGACAGGTAACACGGAAAATGACCTTTCATTAGTTGTCATCTGTGTATCTACTCCTCATTTCGAGCATCCAAAGACAATACGAGTTCTCGGAGACAGTTCCGCCCATAAACACCAAAATAAGATTTTGAATTTATGGAAGGTGAAAGCTGGGAACAAAAACTGGACAGTGGAGACATAGAAGATAACCGAACGGAAACAAACATGGAGGCACGTTACACCAGAACGAGACGAAAATAGTGAACGCTAGTAGAAATATTTTCTTTCAAAAGAGAAAAGATAAGAGAGAGAGAGACAGAGAGAGAGAGAGTGAGAGAGAAATAGAAGAGAGTGATAGATAGAAGACTCCAGTCCTTAGAAAGACGTGCAGGAAAAGAAGGATGGACGATGGCCACATGTGAGCAGCGAGAGAGGAAAAAGAGAAAAAGGGCTAGAGAGAGACAGATAGAAAACAGCGAAGGGGAGAAAATAGGAATTTGTGAAGGATGGGGTAGAAAGCAGCATAGAAAAGAGTCGCATTATAAAGGTTAAGATAAACTTACGTGGAAGTGGATGCGTGGCGTTCAATTAAATGATAATAATCGCTGAGACCCCCTTCGGTCATGAGTGCCCATGGGATTGCACCTAGAAAGTTACCCTCCGAGGCACAAGTCCGGGCAAGGTTGTTTATGGAAGACCAGCAGTCGCCCATGCATACCAGCCTCCCCTCTCCTCACTACCAATGTTAGCCAAGGGAAAGGCAAAGGCCGATACAGCTTGGCACCTGTGACGTCGCAACTCATTTCTACACCTGAGTGAACCGGAGCAACGTGAAATAAAGTATCTTGCTCAAGAAGACAACACGCAATCCGGTCCGGGATTCGAACTCACAGCAACACGGTCGTAAGCTCGACACTCTAAACCCTGAGCCATACGCCTTCACAAATAATAATAATAATAATAATAATAATAATAATAATAATAATAATAATAATAATAATAATAATAAGAAGAAGAAGAAGAAGAAGAAGAAGAATATATATATATGCATATATAAGTACAGGACGTCACCAACTGTGTAAACAACATGAAGTACGAAAACAAATGAGT
>NC_068996.1:13875795-13879038 GCF_001194135.2 Octopus bimaculoides | reverse complement strand
TATATATATATATATATATATATATATATATATTTATATGTATTTATATATATATTTATATGTACATATATCTACATGTATATCTATATATCTATATGTATATATTTATATATATTGCTATGTATATATATCTATATCTATATATATTTATATATATATATATGTATATATATTTATATGTATACACATATATTTATTTGTGTATATATTTATATCTATAATCAAAATAAGCAACAAGAATATCCAGAGGTAATGCAGTACGATTGTCTCACGAAATACCATTTAATTGAACAATGCAAACATTACATGAATTTAAATGCAGAGCAATCCTCAGCTGCAGAAAGATATAGAATTTAATTAAAGTGCTCTACCCTCCTGATCTTAGTATTTATAAGACCTTTATATAAGTAGCCCTTCTAATTAAATACCCCAAAGAAACTAAAAATAATAACTTCTAAAACCTATAACATAACCCTTAGTTTTAAAAGATTTGTGTAAGGTTAGAATGTCCCGTAACATAAATATTCCCTTAGCTAATACCAGGTATCAGTCTTTATTGATGCTAGCTAAATAAGTAAATATATAATTTTTAGTTTAGTATATTTTGAATTATTATACATTTTCTATACATCTTGTCTATTGTGGTTAATAAGCGACATATACTTCATCCTGTTTTAGTGATTAAGCTATTTCATTTCTGTTCTATTCCTTTTTTTATTCCTTTCTTAAGCTATTTTATTCCTGTTCTGCCCAACCTGATTATTTTATTTCGTTATTATTTTATAATAGCATTTATTTATTTATTTATAAATTAAATCTAATATTTGTACATCTATAAATTCAAACTTAGCTTATATATAACAATGCCGGTATATTCACTACTTAAATTAAACTGCTTAGATTATAATTAAATTAATTTATAGTTAACATGTTCTTTTACTTCAGTACTCCTTTATTAAATATCAGTATATACCAATTGATCAATATTGACTGAAACCATCTGATAAGTTAGTATTTAAGTTTATAATATGTATAAATATTAAACTATTTCTGGATAATTTCTTTTCCTCCTTCTATTGTGGTAAAAGTTTGATATATACTTAAAAGCATTCTTAAACATTTTAACCTTTTGTTATAATTATTCTCCTTAATAATCCTCTGAATAATCCTGAACTTTAACTTTATACAATACAGCAGTATTGTTTAAAATATTTAACTATAGTACTACATGATAAGATTTCCCCTGTTTCACTACCAATGGTCTGTTATTGGCAAGCCCCCTTAATTGTCAGCTAACATCTTGATTTAAGTTTTCCTTTATCAAATCCCATGATATTGCTTCAAATAAATCTTGATTTTTATGACTATACCCACTATGATTTCTATCGACTCATTCAGTCCTAGCGCTAACAGACCCGGCCTTAGATATACAAGGATTTGATGAAACTAGTCTATAAATTAAAACTGACCCCGTATGAAAGTGATAAGCAAAATCTGTAACAAGTCTTTCTTCCTGATAGCTTAGTAGCTTCTAAGTGGAAGGAAGGGCAACGATGTTCTTTGTCTATCTCCTCAACTTCTTGAGGCTTTTGGGTAAAATTATATTAATGTGTCAATCTGTTTTAATCTAATTGCATTCTATGTCTTTGTGCAGCTGAGAATTGCTCTGCATTTAAATTGATGTAGTGGTCGCATTGTTCAATTAAATGGAGTTGCGTGAAACGGTCGTACTGCATTACTTCTGGATATCCTTGTTGCTTATTTTGATTCTAATCACCTATCTTAAATTATATGGATAATACCGTACTAAATTCTGGTGCCTCAACTTAAGTACTATATTTATCTGAATCTAAATTTTTGCTGAACTCACACACACACACACACACACACACACACACACACACACACACACACACACACACACACACACACACACACACACACACACACATACACACACACACACACACGCACACACACACACACACACACACACGTATATCAAAATAAGCAACAAGGATATCCAGAGGTATTGTAGTACGATCGTTTCAAGCAACTTCTTTTAATTGAACAATGCAATCATTACATGAATTTAAATGCAGAACAATCCCCAGCTGCATAAAGACAGAATGAAATTAAATTAAAACACATTTCTATAATTTTAACTAAAACCTCCAAGAAGGTAAGGAGATACACAAAGTACATTCTGTCTTCACTTCAGTTTAGAAGTTACTATGGTATCAGGAAGAAAGACTTGTTAGAGATTTAGCTTGTCACTGCTTTTTAGGGTCAGTTTTAATTTATAGTGTTGTTTATCAAATCTTTGTATATTAAAATCTAAGGCCAAAGAGCAAGGAGCAGTGTTTGTTATGAAGGGGGCTGAGGGAGTCGGCAGAAATCATAGTGGGTATAGGCATAAAACTATCAAGATTTATTTGAAGCAATATAATGAGATTTGGTAAAGGAAATCTTAAATCAAGATGTTAGCTGACAATTAAGGGGGCAAGCCACTAGTAGACCATTGATAATGATACAGGGGAAATGATACAGATACTATAGTTAAATATTTTAAACAATATTGCCATATTGTATAAAGTTAAAATTTAGGGTTATTCAGAAGATTATTAAGAAGAATATTATAACAAAAGGAGAAATTTGTTTTGAATACTTTTGAGTATGTACCAAATTATACCACAATAGTGGGAGGAAAAAAATTACATAGAAATAGTTTAATATTTATGCATTTTATATACTTAATTACCCACTTATTTGATGGTATCTGCGAAGATTGATTATTGGTATTTACTGGTATTTAATAAAGGAGTACTGCGGTAAAAGAACATGCTAATTATTTATGAATTTATAGGCGTGCAAAATTAGATTTATTTTATCAATAAAAGCTATTATAAAATAGTAAAACAATAAAATGATCAGGTAGGGTAGAACACCATAGAAAAGGAATAAAATAGCTTGTGAATGTATACTATCCATAGAAAATTTTTTCCTGCCTAGTTCAAATTTTATCATAGTTTTAATAATTACTTTATTTATTACTTTCTTAAAGTGTTCCACTCTCCAGCTGTAAATGTTATTTTAACTATAATTAATCTATGACCATTTAATACCAATAAACAACTTCTAATTGTTAAATGTTTCTCCATTTCTTTTCTTATCTGAATATATTAAACCAGGGTTTACCATTGAAATTACCAACTGCTGTTAACCTTACAGAAAGGCCTATAC
>NC_068996.1:13872263-13875785 GCF_001194135.2 Octopus bimaculoides | reverse complement strand
ATATATATATATATATATATATATATATATATATACACACACACAAATGATGGACTTTCGTCCAAATGATAAAATGCATAGTCAACATCGGCAGCATTAGAACTTGGAACGTAAAGCCGGAAAGAATATTGTTAAGCATTTTGTCCGACATGCTAATGATTTTGCCAGCTCACCGCAATGGTAATAACTATGGTTTCAAATTTTTGCACAAGGCCAGCAATGCGTGACCTTGTACTTGACTGGTTCTTATTTCATCGACCCCGAAAGAATGAAAGCCGATCTTCACTTAATTTGAGGAGTTGGGTGAAATACTGCAAGACATTGATTTGATCGATCCCAGTGGTCAATAGGTATTTACTTTATCGACCTTGAAAGGATGAAAAGCAAAGTCGACCTAGGCGAAATTTTATATCAGAACGTAAAGCAAAAAGAAATGCCTCTCTACAATTTGTCATGAGTGTTAATGATCCTACCAGCTCTGTACCATAATAATACTAATAATAGTTAGAAACTGTGCCGCATGGCCAGTAATTTCTGGGTAGTGAGTTAGCTGACCATATCGTCCCCAATGTTCAACATGTATTTATTTTACTGACCCCAAAATAATGGAATCCAAAGTCGATATCAGCAGAATTTGAACTGAGTTGGAAGAAATATAACTTAACACTTTGTCCGACGCGCTAACGATTCTGCCACCTTACCGCCTTATATTTTCAGAATTAATACCAAGCGATAAGCTTCATGGATCTTTTGAGATGCTCTCTTAAACATTTCATGTTTTACAACCTGTGTTTTAATCATCGCGTCAACAATTAAGGGCAAATTAAAAATAAATGCTGATCGAGCTTTGATACCAATCAGCCATGGAATCGAAGGTAAACAATAGAACAGGTTAATATCAACTAGACTTCTGCTCTGGGTATTTATATTTCGCCTTCATTGATCAGAGCAGGTCAATATGGAAAAATTATTATTGGGTAAATATTAGAATTTATTAATGTTAACAAGCAGATAAGCGCCCGAGGGGCCGGAGGGCGGTTTTCTGTTAGTCACTAAATGATATTTACACATTTGATTCCCAATTTGTGTAATTTTTGTGATGTTACATCTAATTTTCCTTTGTATTCTTTATTCGTCTAACACTATTCACTCGCTCAGTAAATATTTCTTTCATTATTTTACTGCAGTCAGATGTGGTGAGCTAGCAGAATCATCAACGCGTCGAACTAAATGTCTAGCACCATTTTGTTCGGCTTTATGCTTTGAATTGAAATTCCGCCGAGGTTGATTTTTGTCATTCATCTTCTCGGGGTCAATAAAATAAGTAGAGTGGACAAGGTATTCGACCAACTTAGCCACTTTCCCAACCTTTCTGGCCTGCTGCCTATAGTAGACAAGGCGCCGAGCTGGCAGAATCGTTAGCACGTCTGTATTTCTCTTGGTTTTACGTTCTAAGATGAAATTTCGCCGAGGCCGATTTTGCTTTCCATTGCCATTTGTGATCGATAAAATAAATAACAATTGAGCACTGGGCTTGATGTAATCGATTAGCTCTTTAACAAAAATTTCACGTCTTGTACCTGTAGTAGAATGGATTATTTTGTTGCTGTCTAAGATGGCGAGCTGGCAGAATTGGTAGCATACCGGACAAACTGCTTACAGAGACATTTCTCCCGGTCTTTAGGTTTGAGTTAAAACTCCACTGGGGCCAGCGGGCCTTTCAGTCTTGCGTGGTCGATAAAATAAGTAGCAGTTGAGTATTGGGGTCGACTTAATTCACTAGTCTCTCTCCCAAAAATTCACAATTTGCGCCTGTGGTAGAATTAGTTATTTTATCGCAGACTAACCTGTCATTTTAAAAAACTCAGTGGTAGCCCATCTACGTGGTTGTTTAATTTGTTCGAAATAGCAGTGCTAACGATGATATATTGAAACGCCTATAGCATACCAGACAGCCAGACGAAGAAATTTCGCTCTGATAAATTTTTTCTTCGAATCATGTCGGTATCATTTTTATCGTTTTGCTTGTTGATTTTTACTCTATTCTATAATTTCTGCACACACACACATCTATACATGTATGTATAACAAATCTCGTATGTTTTCTAATTTTCATTTGTATCCTTTATTCATCTACTGGTACTCACTCTCTCAATAGAGACATTTAAGGCATAGCTACAGAAATGTACCCTGCTGACTTTGTTTCTTGATAACTTTCTGAAAAGAGAATATTTCAAATAAAGTTTTCTGAAAATATGTTTCAGATGCTTTAAATTTATAATAATATCGGAATTTAATGGGAAAAGATAAATGTGAGGGTGGCAGAAATTTCACGCCTCTCGACTTTGTTTCCTCATACATTTTGATGATTTAGTTAAAGTTATGATACACAAAAGAAATTACATTTCGAGCCCACGTGATCACAGCTCTTAAAGCATAATGAAATATTCTGCGTACACGTTAGGCTACTTTTAAGTTTGCATCAGAGATGAAGACTACGATAAAAATAATGAAAGAAATATGAACTCAATAATTATTACTAGCATTGTACTCACCTTTCTACAAAGATTTCTATCAAAAACTTTTCGATAAACGATTGAATAGTGTTCATAAATCATGAAAACACATGAGGAAACAAAGTCGAGAGCTGTGAAATATTCAGCATCCCAACTTTTTCAAGATATATAGATATGATAAGAATCAATGTGTTTGTAGAAAATTTCAATTAAAAAGGAACAATTTTTCAGAAAGTTATGTCGACTCAGATTTGGGGTGATCACACTGCTGTAGTTATTCCGACGCATAAAAAGACGCTAAAAAATACAGTTTTGAAAGTTAGGATAACCGAGACACAATGAATGGAAAATAGTTTTTAAAATCGTACTTTAAGAATTGCCTTAAGAAAAAAGAAAACTTGATCAACTTGAATTGATAAGAATATTGTAGACATTGTAAATTTTAATAATTGCTTTTCATAATTAAAGTAATTAATAAGCAGTGTTATATTATAGTATAGACAACAAGCAATGATCCGTATATTCACATCACCTACATTAATATATAAAAGGATGGACAGATATTGTACGTTGCATATTTTTGTCATAAAATAACATGAGACAACTCCTATATATACACACATGTTTATATATATATGCATATACACATTCATACATCCGCCATCCTTCTCTAATAGATGATCACAAATCTAGCTTAACAATTTCATTGGATCTCATGGTGTTACACATATGTTATGCTATGCTCTTCTTACGTATGAATATTATGGCATAAGTTAAGGTTCTCTTGAAACACCTGTCGAGTTATATCTCTAGATAATTCCTTGTTTTCTTTAGTTGTAATCTGTATTTTATATTCCAAGGAAATACATACTTTAAGCCTACCTGTGTATATCTGCCTTTCTAGCACTCTCTCCCCTTCTCACTCCATCTTTCTTTCTGTCTGTCTGTCTGTCTCTCTCTGCATATATATATATATATATATATATATATATATATATATGTGTGT
>NC_068996.1:13870760-13872082 GCF_001194135.2 Octopus bimaculoides | reverse complement strand
ATATATATATATATATATATATATATATACATACACACCGAATATATGTTTATGTATATATATATATATATATAATTCCAAAAACCGTGTAAAAAAACACAGATAGTCACCAACTTTTCATCAGTTATCTGTCATGCTGGGACACCGCTTTAGTCGAAAAAATATATTCCAGTACTTATATTTTGAAGCCTGATAATTATTATATCGCAGCTTATGCCAAACAGCAAAGTTGCGGGAGGGAGAAAAACCATCACCAATTTGCAAGTGGTAGGGGGAACAGAAACAGAAGCACACACATACACGTACACACGCACAAACACACGCACAAACACACACACACACACACTCCCGTTTCCAAAAGTCTTCTTTCTGTTTCTTTCACAAGTCTCTGGTCGGCCTGGAGCTATAGTATAAAACACATGCACACATTTTCAAGCAGTGGGACTGAACCCCGAACCACGTGGTTGGAAAGCAAACTTTTTACCACACAGCCACACAGAAAACTAACAAAAATTAACCTAAGTATCTCCCCTACCACGCTGCTTCTTCTGATCGCCACTCTTAGTTTGATTGAACACAAGATTGCATTGATCTGTTGGATTATTTCGTGCAAAGATAATTGGTTTAACCCGATTTTTAAACAGTGAAGTTTGTCATTTTAAATGAAATGAAGCATTTTATGAAAGAAAGGAAAAAATATTTAACTGTAAAAACTAACACAATATACTAATAAAAATAAAATATATAACAAATAGAAAGAGAAAATAGAAAAATAAGTGTAAAAATTAACCTAAGAGTAAAACTATAACGTTGAAAAACATAAGAATAAAGAGCTGGAAATGAATATAACAAATATATAAAATAAAGAATTCAGCGTTTAAATCCAAAATAAAAAGGAAAGAGTAAAAAACGAAAAAAAAAAAACAAAAAAACATAAGCACTGGGGTGGTTCTGTGGTTGAGAAGTTTATTTCTCAACCATGGCGTCCGATAGAATGAGTATCAAACTTAAAAAATAAGTGTTAGTGCCGATTCTTTCGTCTAAAACCCTTTAAGGTGGTGCCCCAGCATGGCCGCAATTTTATGACAGAAACAAGTAAATGCTATTCGGTATTAAGGATTATCAAATTGTCAGCTTCAGATTTGTTAATGTGCTAGGATGTCATGTGGGAAGGGTAGCTGGTGATGGTTCAAATTGTACTTGTCACTCATGCGACTGCAGCCATGCTGGTGTACCGGAAGAGTTATAACTGAACAAATTTCTCCCACTACTTTCCTCCATAAGGCTTATATATATATATATATATATATATATATATATAT
>NC_068996.1:13866275-13870661 GCF_001194135.2 Octopus bimaculoides | reverse complement strand
TATATATACACGATGGGGTACTGAAATCTTCCTGGTTTTAAGGATATCGCGAGAGACCTGGTTGGAAGCCAAAATTTTCTAGTTCTTTTACAGGGCTTACTAAAAAAGGAAGGACCGCTGCAGTAAGACCGTAAATCTGAGAGGCGAATGTTAACTGATCCTTCTGTATTTTCTATTACCCAACGCCAGGAACTTTTAGCACCCCTTCGTGCTGTAGTACAGCTCTGATCACGAATAAATCGTGCTTTATCTCCTCTTTCTCATATTCAATGAATACAGTAGTACCTCGATTTACGACCGCCTCTAATCACAAATTATCACCTATATAACTAGAAATAAGAATCAACGCCATTAGAACTGCAAAGAAACCCATTTTCATTTACTGACAGAGGAGATAACCGCCCTACAATCGAAGGTGGGATCACTGTACTTGACTAGTTTCGTCTATAAATTGCAAACTCATCAGTAGTAACTACTCTATCGCCGAATGTTTACCATATTTACCATACAGGTTTACGGCTGATGTAGCGAAATGCTAATTTGGAAATTACAAAATAACGTAGGCAGCAATACGCAATCTAAAACTAACCATAACTGAGCAGACGTGCCTGATTTTTCGAGTTTTTTTCGAAAGATTGTTTCACTTCAGGCTTTCACTCATACACATTTATTTTCAGAAATACGAAATACCATGTGCGCACGAACACATCACTCCAGATAAATTGACAGAGTGAGAGAGAGAGAGAGAGAGAGAGAGAGAGAGAGAGAGAGAGAGAGAGAGAGAGAGAGAGAAGTAGATAGGTAAACAGATATGTATGTGTATACAGTCATGCGTGAATGTTTGCGTTTGCCCCAGTGTTGGATTGTTTTGGTCTCAGTAACTTATTTCTAAATAAGAGAATGATAAGCTTTAAAAAATGAGTAATGGGATCGATTTGTACGACTAAAATCCTTCAAAACGAAGGTGCAGCATCACCGTAGTCCAATGGCCGTAACACGTAAAAGATAAAGTATAAAACAAATACATCTATCACCAACCCGACAACTTACCATAAACAAATTAATAACAACCCCCAGCTAAAAGTTTTGAAATTCATACACCACACCACAGATACAACCATTTCTTTATTGTCTATAAAATACACACCACAGATACAGTTAACAAAATAATCAGAGAACAAGCACAAGGATAAAACAACCTAAATACATCAACAAAATATTTATTTATATATATATACATATATATATATATATATATATATATGTGTGTGTGTGTGTGTATGTGTGTGTGTGTGTGTGTGTGTGTGTGTGTGCGTGTGTGTGTTTGTATATATGTATATGTGTGTGTATATGTATATGTTTATCCAAAATACCATTTCCATTCCCTACTAGTACTAAAGGAAAGTTTCTATACGTCTAAAAGAGTCTGGTTGTCCTACCCCGGTGGCTGCATAGACAGTCACTAGTTTGAAAGTACAATAACAGAGGTAATAATGATTTCAAATTTTGGCACAAGGCCAGCAACTCCAGGAAATGGTAAGTCCATGACATGAATTCCAGTACTCGACTGGCACTTATCCTTATCGATCCCTAAAGGATGAAAGGCAACGTCGACCTCGGTGAAATTTGAACTCACGACCGCAAAGCATTTTCCTCTAGCGTGCTAACAATTCAGACAACTCGCCACAATAATAATAATGATAATAATAATAATAATAATAATAATAATAATAATAATAATAATAATAATAATAATAATAATGTTCATGATGATACTAATAATAATAATAATGATAATGATGATATTAATAATAATAATAATGATAATGATAATGATGATAATAATAATAATAATATTTTTAAATAATTTAATTATTTTTTTGTTTTAAACTAAAAGCCTCAGTTCATGAGCATTAATTTATTGATCCGCTGCGATGACTATAGCATATAGCTTTGAAGTAATTGATTTGTACATCACTAAATCAGACATAGTAAACCACTGTAGTTTGAATTTATTAAACTGTACTACCAATGAGTCTCTGATTTCGTCTAGATATTTCAGGAGGTGAAGAGAATATAGAGTACAGAGATTTGCAATTAAGTTTTCAAGGTGATTATTAAACCTGCAAATTACTTTTCCTGTCCACAAGAACGTGATGCGTGTCAGTAAAGCCATAAATCGGTATTGAAGATCTTGCAATAAATTTGGTTACATCTTCAACCGTTGAAATCTGATACTAAAATGAGCAGAACAATAGTAAATTTAATTACACCAAAGGAAATCCGCGGAGATATAAAATTACAGTAAAAAAATATGTTGAGGTGAAAGACTCATGTATTTGAGTGTCTGAACGTATATGTACGATTTCATGAGTCGATTTCACCTTCTTGCCAGAAGGTGATAGATGTAGATAAATGGGAAGCCACGCTTTTATTAAACCTTGCACGATCAAATGCACGAGGGGGATCCTCTAGACCATCTTTCGTTCTGTTAGCACGTTCACACATGTTGTAACACTTGACCTGTCTGTCTCCTGGGCATCACTGGCTGAGTTGTGACCTCATGTACTTTACAATAAATGTTTGGATCACCAGCTAATCTGCAAGCTAAAGCTGCTGTAATTACAAATGTTTCGCAGGGTTTAGGTTACTGACTAATCCAGCCCTTGAAAGAAGTCGTGAACAAGCCAACATAAATGGCTTGCACACACCATAAGTGGCTTGCCCACATCAACACTACCATACACCACACCAATACAACCATACATAACACAAACACTACCAAACACTACCATACATCATACCAACACTACCGTATGCTACACCAACACTATCATACACTACACCAACACTACCATGCATCACACCAACACTAAATTACACAACACCAACACTACCATACACCACACCAACATAAGTGGTCAAATGTTAGAAGTGACAAACGCACACGACAGACTTCCACATAGTTTCGACCTATCAAATTCACTCATAAGCCATGGTCGACCATGTGAAATTTTAAAATATACTTGTGTGAGGTACTATGCAGTGAAGCTGAACAATATCACGTCACGGAAAAGCGAGCTTCTTCACTAACAAACAACAATACTCGATTGCCATATCTGCGCCTGTGAGAACAAGTTTAAATAATAATTTATTACAATACTTTGTGCTTCAGCTAAGAATTTCAATAAAAGATTGTAAACGTTGCTAAATTCAAGGCATTTTGTATTTACATTGATATATCTCGAACAAAAGAGAACAAACGTGAATACAAGTGACTTAAGTGGAATTCATGGGAGTGATACCGGAGTAATATTATTCGACAAGGTGTATAGTTCGAAGATAAGAGTCTGTCCAGGTCCAATTGTTATTTCTCCAATTAGAGAGGTCTTAACTTCGCTGCCATGGACGTTTGATTAGAACGAGCAGGAAATCTAGGGATAAACCGAGAACAAGAGAAATGGTAAATATCTAAAGGTTTATGTAATCACACTTGAATTTCAGCCGGAAAGTCTAGAGTCTGTTGCTTCGGACAGAACCCCATAAAGCAGATACCTAAGAACTGCCACATGAACCTCCCAGGAACAGTAGTCGGATAAGACGGATGGATTGATGGATGTTCGTGACATTCGAAAGTAACCTTATCATATCTTCCTTTTTTATCTTCATAGGTGTAAAAGGCCTTATTATGGATGAAAGCGGGAACCCAGTTTTCAGAGCTAAACTTAGTATTGACGACAGATATATAACTTTTCGGTCCTCAAAATTTGGAGAATATTGGCGGTTATTACTACCCGGTAACTATATATTAAAGGTAAGAGATATATTCGAATTCACCTATTCAGACATTAACACCAGTTTTCAGTGAATAGTTGAATTATAATCTAAAATATCAAGAGAAAAGATGTATTAAATGATATGAAGGTAAGTACTTCCAGTAAGGAAAATATCTGTTCTTTCAGCGTGATGTATGGTAATAATGGTTATAATGTTGCACAGGTTGAGTGGTTTCGTACGTCGTAATGTTCGGGTGGTGTATAGCGGTTTTGGTGTGGTATATAGAAACGTTGTTGTTGCGTATGAAAGTTTTAGTGTGGGTATATGTGATTATTATGTAGTGTTAGTGTTAGTGTGCTGTATTGTAATGTAAAGATAGTGTATTCAAGAATTCTTAGTTTTGTGGTGTGCGCTAGTGTTAGTGTGGCTTGTGTGGTGTACGGTTATGTTGGTGTAGGATATGATGGTATGGTATGTGTTAGTGTTGGTGTGGTGTGTGGTAGTGTTGATGAGGTGTATGTTAGTGTTGGTGTGGTGTATGGTAGTGTTGGTGTGGTGTATGGTAGTGTTGGTGTGGTGTATGGTAGTGTTGGTGTGGTGTATGGTAGT
>NC_068996.1:13859011-13865835 GCF_001194135.2 Octopus bimaculoides | reverse complement strand
GTGATGTATGGTAGTATTGGTGTGGTGTATGATAGTGCTGGTGTTAGTATGGTGTATAGTAGTGTTAGTATGGTGTATGATATTGCTTTGAGGATCCTTGTTAGTACTTAGACAGATGCCCTTTTTGGAAACGATCGTGTTGCAAGCATCCTTTTCAGGAAGAAATGTGACTGTCATGAAACAAGTTTGCTCCTCAATCACAAGATTTCAGCTTCAGACTCACTTCGTGACACCTCATGTATGTGCCTTCTACACCTGGGCGAGGAAATTCCTGTGATTTGATTTGCTAGATGCGCACGGACCACTTTCTCTCTAACTTTTTCTCTCTATTTGATTCATCATATTTTGATTCTGTTACTTCTTTTACTTTTCAGACTTTCTTTCCCCTCCCTCAACTCCAAAATTTCGCACAGAATTTAGGTGATGAGTTGTTCTGCCCTAAATTATACACCTTGTATTATAACTTGGCTGGATTTTCATTAAATAATGTCATTATTCTATGAGTTCGATAATTTTCTTCTACAACGCATTCATCAAAATTATCTAAAAGGATGAAGAAGTACAACTGCATTTAAAGTAATTTAGCACAATAAATGATTTTTTAGAGCAATATTGGCAGCGGATATGAACATGTTTTGATAGAATTAAATGTCATCTTTGGCGTCTACTATCTGCTGTATTCAAGTATATTCTGTCACTGTTTGGCCTTTGCTGGCGTAGGTGCTAAGCTTAACGATTTCTTCAGGATATTGATAACCTTGAGTAATATTTACGACCTTATTCCACTATTCATCCCGTCTAGATTGGCAGATGGAACACTCATTCATCTTAAATTTCTAAAAGGTTGCTATTTCTAACTAGAAATTTCACTTGTTGATGATCTATTCATTAATCAACAAGCCACAGTTCACTTGTTTATTTGATGGCCTGATGAGTTGGGAGTTATGCAACATATTACTCTAACTAATTGCATTAGGTTTATGTCACAATAGAAACTCGTAATGAAACAATTTTAGCAATACCAGATGATCCATCCGTCTGTATTTAATGTATTTTTACGACAGACTTAAGTTTCCATACATCGTTCGATAATTTTGGATACTGTTGGATCTGTGGACTTCCCACAATTGTGAACTTCCCACAATTGTGAACTTCCCACACTGATGCATTTCGTTCTAAAATATGGATTATTTAACTGTCTGTTTTGTGTTATAGTGACTATTTAATTTACGGTGTGCTTCACGTTTACATGTCTTGATCAATTAGGTATCCCCTGTAACCTAAACTGTGTGTGTCTTTAAGTTTGTTTCTATCCCCCAACCACATCTTGAAAAGAGGTGTCAATTAGTTTACGTACGAATAACTTAGTGATTCGCCATAAGTATCAGGCTTTAAAATGTTATCTTAAAAAGGTTAAAACGTTAGTCTAAACTATTCCGAAGCGGTGTCCTTGCATGGCGGCAGTCCAATAACTGCAGCAAATAAAAGACAAAAAATATAAATCAGGTATTGACTTTGCTGTTGTTGTTGTTACAGGTAAAAGCACGGGGATTTAGGGATTACCTTTCTCAACCGTTCCGTGTGATTCCTGGACGAGTGCACCGGTTAGATGTGGTTTTGACACGGAGAAACAGTTTAACAACAAACAGAAGGAAATCACAAAAAAGTAAGTAAAAGTGAACCATCTTATATTCAATGTGTATCAACTTACATATTATTATTATTATTATTATTATTATTCAGTAGTTTTATTTTTATAACGTGCTTATAATAATAATAATAATAATATGTAAGTTGATACACATTGAATATAAGAAGATGGTTCACTTATTATTATTATTATTATTATTATTATTATTATTATTATTATTATTATTATTATTATTATTATTATTATTATCATTATTATAGAAACAAAGCTCAGGTTTGGTCTTATTACTAGCAGAATTTTTGTGGGTAGCGGGTTACCTCCTCCAATAACCTTAGGTGTTCACACATTTTTGGCAGTCTTTCATGTTCTTAGAACCCTCATATTATTATTATTATTATTATTATTAGTATTATTATTATTATTATTATTACTACTATTATTATTATTATTATTATTATTATTATTATTATTATTATTATTATTATTATTATTATTATTATTATTATTATTATTATTATTATTATTATGCTGCTGAGAATTTGAATGCAAGATAATTGCATTTCAAACATTCTATGGATAACAAGTAGAGGGGTTCCGTGATAAAGGAAGCCCCATCCTTAGGTATAAGGGTAATTTGAAACAATCATTAAAATCCCTACAGCTTAATCTGACATCTTGGGAAAGTTATTGCTTAGATAGATCTAAGTGGTGTAAAATGTGTCATGATGCATCTAAACAATTTGTGTTGAAGAAAAAGAACCATAAAAGAACCATGTCCTGCAATCAACAAACATATTTGTCAAATCCCAAGCAAAATCAAAACCATCAGTATCCTTATTGTGACTTCACATCAAAATCCATACTTGGATTCAATGTATATTCATGTAGCATTTAATTTTTTCTTTCTTACTCGTACCTCGTTTAATATTCCTCCATGTATATGAGTATGAGTAGATCAGCAGTTCCACTTGATTTCTTCCAACATCCTTTTTGTTCATTTCGGCAATAAATTCCCCTTTTTCAGAATATTAAATATTTCATATGCTATAAGATCGGTTAATAGTTCCACATAGTGGTGGTAAGCAAGTAATGAGTCTATCCCTGCTGACTTACCTCTTTTTTCTTGTCCCAAAATATCAGGTCTTGTGCTTTAATAGAAGGGTTTGTTATTATTATTATTATTATTATTATTATTATTATTATTATTATTATTATTATTATTATTATTATTATTATTATTATTATTATTATTATTATTATTAATATAGAAAGGATTGAGGTAACTCCTCCTGAAGATATAGAGTCAAAATTAAAAGAAGAGTGCCATTTGATATCTAGTGTTATCTAGTGTTATTATTATTATTATTATTATTATTATTATTATTATTATTATTATTATTATTATTACTATTATTACTATTATTATTATTATTATTATTATTAAAAATGGCAGCGAGCTAGTTGAATCCTTACCGTGGCAGAGAAAACGTTGCTAAACATTTCTTCCTGCTCTGTCTTCTGAGTTAAGATAACGAAGTAGTCGACTTTGCCTTTCATCGTTTCAGGATCTCTTCTTAGGTCAGTGTATCTATAAACTGTATTACACAATATTCTAACACATTTGGTTGTATAAGTTGTTTTCTTTTCCGTTGTATAAAAATTCATATTTTAAAGAATTTTCTGCACAATCGAGACATTAATAACTGCTTTCTTTTAGTAAAAGTTGTATAATTCCAACTAAAGAGCAAGCAGCTTTCTTTATTTTAGTACAGATAACACTTGTTTATCGCTAGATATATTTACACATTTTAGTATTAATAACCTATATAAACACGCAAGTATAGATGGACAGAGATGAGATGTGATAATTGTTTATTTTCGTTCATCATATGAACTATGATAACACTATTAGTGTATGTTTCAGCAAGGAAATTAACTATCGGTAACATAGAAACAATTAAGAAATGAAGAGAGAGAGAGAGAGAGAGAGGGAGAGAAGACAGGAAGGCATTAAGAAGGCTATGCCGCATTTTAAAAATGGTATCTCACAGTGAATTAAAATTAATCGTTTAGCTGAAAAGAAATATGAAAGCCGCATTTTGATAAGAAATATTAAGATTGGAATTTTTAAGAATATCCTACACAATGGAGGCTCTAATAATTACTTTTTTTAAAGTGAAAGTTTCATAAATCCAACTAATTAATAAGTGACTTTCTTCATTATAATATAGATAGTATTTCTTTTCCGTCGATATATATTTGTACATTCTAGCATTAAGACCTATATAAACACACAACTATAATTGCATAGAGATACTTTTTTTTCATCCCCGTTCTTCATATGAACTACGATAACACGAACGTTGGAGGTTTCAGTAAAGAAACTGAATGTAGCAATAAGTAAGAAATGAAGTAAAAAAAAAGAGAGAGGAGAAGATAGATAGACAGAGAGAAATGGAAAGAGAGAAAGACAGAGAAAGAGAAAGAGAGAGGGCAATGAAACTAATAATTCCTATCTAACAGTGTGACAGTTTAGAAAATATAATCTCACAGTGTGTTAAAGATATCATTTATTTGAAAAGATACTTCAAAATATTATTTTTATCAAGACAACAAAACTGGAATTTTTTAAGAATTTTCTACACAATAAAGACTTTAAAAATCGTTTTCCTTAAATAAGAGTTACATAATTCCAACTAATTATTAAGCCGTTTTCTCTATTATGGTATAGATAACATTTTTTTCCCATTATACATATATATAATTGCACATTCCACCATTAATAAACTATGTAAACACATTACTACAGATGTGCATTAGTGGGAGGCAATATTTCTTATTGCTATTCATCATACGAAGCCCTCAATATGTACAGTGGATATTTCAGCAAAGAAATGAACGATCAGGGATAGAAACAAGAAATGAAAAGAGTGAAAAATGTAGTAAGGCTTTAAGAATTTCGATAACGCAGTGTACGATTTAAAAATAATAAAATCCATTTATTATTTAATGCTATATTCTCGATGTTTAATTTCTTTACTGAAACCTCCTAGAAAGGAGATGAGAACTTTTTTACATCCTCATAATTTAGCGGTTTGCGTAAAGAGAGCGTAAAAAAATATATAATTGGTTTAATTAAAGTCAATTGGTTTAATTAAACACTTCAAGGTAGAGCTACACAATAGCTGCAGTCCAATGAATCAAACAAACTAATAGATGGAACTGGATCATTAGATTGAACCGGGTGGAAATATATTTTCTCGATTGTTTCTTGGGTGTTTGTAGGATTAGTGTTAGAATGAAAGGGACGAGAGCAACCACAAGTGAACTATTACTGTATATACGCACGTATGTATGTACGTATATATGTATGTACGTATATATGTCAGTGTATGTGTGAATGTGGGTAGAAAGAGAGGGAGGGGCGAGATACATATAGAATAAATATACATATAGATATAAATAATATAACAAAATGTTATGAACATACATAGACATATTCATAGACATACAGATACACACCACGCACACACATATATGTATATAAAATAGATAACTACAAACATATATACATACATAATATACTTGCATACACATACACACATAAACACACGCATACATACACACATTCATACACAGACACGCACACACTTGTACATGCAATATATATATATATATATATATATATATATATATACACACATACAAATGCATATTCGAAAATGCATCTGTTCATGCATACAAACGCTTATTCATTCGTACATACATACACATGTACATATACATACATTATATACGAACATATTGTAATAAATATACCTGGAGGCAAACAGCCTCACAGGCAGAGAGAGACATTAGGTTTCATGCTCTCCTTGCTAGTTGCAGATTGTCTTGTCTTACCTGTGTATCGATTATATCGATTTTTCCCTCTTATATGACGAAAACCTATCTATCGATTTCTTGTCAAGCTTTAAGCCCCAAACGAAGTAGCAGTTAGGTTTGGATACTGTTATGCTAACGTCTTTTTAATCACGATTTTTGGCAGTTTACCACGGTGTGAGGTTCCACGTACATAAACACACATACAGATATATACATATAAATGTGTGTATGATTGTGTTTGTAAGTATGTATATGAATGTATGTGTGCGTGTGTTTGTATGTGTGTGTGTGTGCGTGCGTGTGTGTGTGTGCGTGCATGTGTGTGTGTGTGCGTGTAGCATTGAACAATAAAATCAGGAGGTATGAGAAGTGAATATATATATATTTATTTATTTATTTATTTAACCACGTGACTTCCATAGGATTACGGCCGTTTCGCAACCTTCTTCGTATAGTATTAATTTCAGTACACAAGGAATGCGTTCATGTTTGCATTAGTAAATAGGTTCAGTTTTATACAATAAACTTGTATATTCTTTTCTACTCTAGGCACAAGGCCCGAAATTTTTGGTGAGGTGCCCAGTCGATTCGATCGATCCCAGTTCACAACTGGTACTTAATTTATCGACCGCGAGAAGATGAAAGGTAAAGTCGGCGTCGGTGGAATTTGAACTCAGAACGTAAAGACAGACGAAATACTGCTAAGCATTTCGTCCGGCGTGCTAACGTTTCTTCTTCGTTTATTGCCCACAAGGGGCTAAACATAGAGGGGACAAAGAAGGACAGACGAAGGGATTAAGTCAATTACATCGAACCCAGAACGTAACTAGTACTTAATTTATCGACCCCGAAAATTTCGACTCAGAACGTAACGGCGGACTTTGAACTCAGAACGTAACGGCAGACGAAATACTGCTAAGCATTTCGCCCGGCGGGGTAACGTTTCTGTTAGCTGGCCGCCTTAATAAACTTGTATATTGACAAATGAATGCAGATAAAAAAGCTAACTCATCATAGTTACACCAAATAATAACGCACCACATCTTATTCTACTTGCGAGTATGGATCTGTATGTGTAAGTGCGTGTGTATTTGTGTATGTGTATGTGTGTGCCAGCCTGTATGCGATTATAAGTGCCGGGGTAAAAGGCTTACTTTCCAATAACTTGGTTGCCATTTCAGTCCTACTACAGTATGGTACCTTGGGTAGGTGTCTATAAATCCCATAGGCCGATCAAAGCTTTGTGAGGAGTACATTCGTAGACAGAAACTATATATATATATATATATAT
>NC_068996.1:13854198-13858498 GCF_001194135.2 Octopus bimaculoides | reverse complement strand
TATATATATATATATATATATATATATATATATGTATATGTATATATATGTATATATATGTATATATTATGTACATATGTATGCATGTGTATATATGTATATCTATATGTATGCGTATATGTATATATATGTAAACATATATGTGCGCATATATGTATGTATAGGAATACGTACATGTGTGCATGTATGTATATATATATTTGTGTGTATATATATATGTATAAATATGTGTGTATATACATATTTATATATATGTATACATATATCTGCATATATATATATGTATATATATATGTATACATATATATATGAATACATATATATATGTCTGCATATACGTGTGGATATATGTGTATATGTGTTTGTATATGTATACTATGTATATTATGTATGTACATATGCTTAGGCCTCTGCATACATGCATACTACATATTTCATATATATATATATATATATATATATATATGCACACATGCACACACATATCAATGCATATATAATAGACATTTAGCTATGTATATATGTGTGTGAGTGTGTGTGTGCACGTGTGTGCGTGTGTGTGTGTGTTTGGGTGTGTGTGTGTATTTGAGTATGTGCGTGTGTGTGTGTGTGTTTGTGTGTGTGTGTGTGTATGTGTGTGTGTGTGTGTGTGTGTGTGTGTGTGTGTGTGTGTGTGTGTGTGTGTGTGTGTGTGTGTGTGTGTATGCTTGCTCATAGATGTGAGTTGTTTTTTTTCCACCAGGAGACAGCTCGAAAATACCAAAAATTACAAAAACATATCAGAAAATGTGAGAGAAAATGTGGCTTAATACTATCACACTCTTTGGAAGACGAGAGCATATGAAAGGACTTCGATTTATAATCGATGTATTGATCTATGTATATTTTTTATGTTTGTACTCCTATATTATCCTCTGTGATTTCTAGTCTTGATATATTGTCATTTCTATATCATTTCTTTTTTTTTATTATTATATTCTGTTTTCGTGTATATATATTTCATTTTCTATTTTATTATCCGTCTGGATAGAATAAAAAAATTACAAACGAAATCACGAAATTTGCTCACGGACAACTAGTTAAATTTGCCATATTCCTATGTCTACTAGGTAGGCTTACATATATTATATCATACCTTGATAATGTGTGATATGAGATCCCTGTTGACTGGCCACCGATAGAAATAAAATGTTTAGCACTTACCTTATGCAAGTTGAGCAGCTCGAATTCTTTGATGCAACTGGATTTATTGAATAGACTGACGGTTTGTTTCTCTGGGATTCCTAAAGTGATGTTGATACCTCTTATGACACCCCAGTAAGGTTCGAAACCGATTAAGCATGTTCATCATATTTTTCATTCTACGGAGAAATAGATAAATTTGCTATGACTGTATGTCTTAATATGAAGATTTACATATATTTTTCAGATATAATGGATAGATCGCCTTGCTTTAATCAATCCTTTACTTGTCCTGTTTCCCTCGAGCCTAGGCATCATGTATTAAGTTGAGTCAAAGGTTTTTCATATTTCAAGTTTTAATTAATAGTTCGAAGAAGTTATATGCGAGAAGCGTTTATCCATCAAAATATAACCCGTCAGATTGTATTCTCTGTTGACAACATTTTGTCAGCAGCTCGGTTCTTAAGCTTGTTTAGTGGCAAAACATTCCCTTCATCCTTATCTACGTTGTTGAACTTTTGTCTTTGCAGGCAATGAGCTATAGCTCGGAAAAAGTAATAATCCGATGGTGCAAGTTCTGGATTGTAGGCAGCGCAAGGCAGCAATTGTAGGTCTTTAAGTTTCTCAGGTTTGCGCTTAGTTACATTAGCAAGCGTACTGGGGCATTGTCATACTGTACGCTTGCCCGTCTTCGTTTAACCTATGACGGGTAGCAGGCTTTATATACTCGCTGCAGTTGTTGAGTATAAAGGTTAGCGTTCAACCAAACACACAACATAACCTTCTGCTAAAGCAACCTTTGCAAGACAAATGATTCTGAAGCTTTGCTGGAACGAAGCCATTAATTTCTTTTGCTAGGATTACGAAAATATATCTATTTAAAAACCCTGTTGAAATTCGACGCCAACAGCCGGGAGGGTGGGGATTTGCTTGTGGTTATCCGAAAATGTTCATACATCGCTGAGCCTGGTCATTGGTCAGCTCATGAGGAGCTTCTCAATAGAGTCTGTTCACAAGATCTTGCTTACGGAAGTGTTTATTGATGATGCTTTGTGAAGGACCAAGTTCGGCTTACCATATATTAGTGCTTGTGCTTGTTCAACCGTTTCAAGGTTAGGTCTTGTCTTCTACAACAGAAAGTCTCACTGACCATGCTTCGTCTTCAAGATTCGGGTCCCCGTTCTTGAAATATCATGCAATTTTGTGCCACCCATTCATTTGCAGTTCATAGGCTTTCTACATCATTTATTTCTTTTGACGCTGTCCTTGCACTCAACCTCTTCTACAAGTTGCATGGATCTAATTGCAATTTTTCACTATACATTATGAAAGCTGCAAAGTAAAGAACACAGAATTAATGTTTATTTGTTATGTGAAAATAAGAAATACATACTTCAGCAATATTTGGAAAATAAGTTGTGTCAAAAACCACGTATGAAAATCCGAAAACACTTTTGACACAACCTCAAAGGATACACATTCTCAGCTTTTTCCCGCCACCAAAGGAACATAAGACTAATGAAAAAAATATTTATATTACTTAGAACGTCTGAAACAATATTCTAAGATTCTGAAAACAATCATGCAAGTATAGAACAGATATACATCTACAAAATAAAAATTTAAATTTTGAAACAATTATATGATGTGTGTCACTGTGTATGTGTGCACAACCACTAATTCTTTTTACGTTAACTTTCAATATTATCGTAAAGTACACCGTCTGAAAATTGTTTGTAGAAAAGCTTATTTTAAAAGTTTCTACTTTTCTGAATGTTACGAGCAAACAAAGAGGTATTGTGTATGTATATATATGAAACAATGATAGATAAATAAGATATCTGCCTGTTATTAATGATATTGGGCGAATATTCTAGTTGTTATTACCGCTGGAATAGTTCTGCTTGTGGCTGAACGGTACGATGCGCGAATGTAAGTCCCTGCCGTACGAGCTGCATTTGTGGGCTGCCTCGGTGTTGTTTGAGGTTCTATCTCTATAGAATAAGGTGTTCAAGAGGATCAAAACCTGACCACCATGTTATAGAGGATATGGTTTTGCCTATGCTATGCTGTGTGTTCCCCCTCTACATGTCACCAAATGATCCAAAGGAACAGTGAAAGCTTAACAACTTCGCACTAGCGTCTACGCAGGAGTTACCAGAACGATATTGCACAACAAATAGAATTGCATCAGGAACTCCGATTTCCAATGTTTCCTCAGGATGATCTCTACTGAACCGCTACTCGACGGCTATTCAACGGCTACTCAACTCTTACGCAACAGTCACTCAACCCTCTACCACTGTCAGACTACCTTTATTTATATATCTTGGGCAATCCTACTTCTTCGCTTGGGGGCGTCGACACAACAGTTTCCCTTCCCCTCGATGGGTTACTCTCCCATAAGCTAACAAGTTTCATCTACCCGACTGTCTTATTAATTTAGATGGCTAGGAGCCTGACAAGTACTACTACTTAAGGTCAGAGTGAACCTGGGAAAAATAGCAGCTAATATGTGATTCCACACTCCTCATAACACTGGAAGTCTCGAACCAGTGATCGAAAATTGCATAAAATTTAGCGTAATATCCAAATAGCAATAACTAGTTTCATTATTTCTTATCAAATTCAATGAAAATATAAATTTCTTGTAAACACATCTAACCTCAAATTCTCTCCACCCACTTTCCCTAGGAGGAGCGTGGTGGTAGAGCACTCAGAGATCCTCCTTAGAATTCTATCAGAAGCAACCATCACTAATTGCAGCTATAAATATTATCCGACCATCTCTTTCTAGATCTACCTCTAGGTGTCCCGCCAGTTGGCTCTGCTTCAAGAATCCATCTAGCAATTCTTTCTTGAGATCTGGTAATCACGTGTCTGGAGTACAGGATGTGTGACCTTTCAATGCGGAGACGTATGGAGATTATACAACTATCTCTTTATTGCTTTATCCCTAGGTGTCCTGCCGGTCACCTCGGCATGAAGAACCAGTGCTGTGACCACTCATATATATATATACATACACACACACACACATATATATATATATATATATATATATATATATATATACAGAGAGAGAGAGAGAGAGAGAGAGAGAGAAAGAGAGAGAGAG
>NC_068996.1:13848277-13854137 GCF_001194135.2 Octopus bimaculoides | reverse complement strand
AGAGAGAGAGAGAGAGAGAGAGAGAGAGAGAAAGAGAGAGAGAGAGAGAGAGAGAGAGAGAGAGATCCATGCATCTTTTCTACCCAATATTCCTGAGAAGAGCATAGAATAGGGTCCTCAGGAAATTCCCCCATAGGATTCTATCCGACCTAACAGTCGTTAAAATTTCTGGCTGGATTTCAAAGCGTATATTGGTATCTGTTGCAAAGAAGACCATCAAAAACTGCAATGTGTTAAGGAATTCAAATGAACAACCATCTCATGGTACCTCACGCGGGTTAACAAGAACAGAATTCGGATCTTATGTGGAGGTGTCAATTCTTATATATTGCAAACTTCACCCAGTGTTGGTACAGTCAGTGATAAATTTTCTGCAAAGCAAATTTGAAATTTGTTTTGACACAAATAACCAGCCTATAATGCTGTTTAAATCTTGACTTGGTATGAATAAATGAGAATGATTTTGAAAATTACATTTATAGAAGACAAACTACATGTGTGTATATATACATCTACACATGCGTCCAAACATACAAACATTCATACAAATATATTACATACAAAGTTACATGCATACATGCATACATTACCTGAAAATATACATGCATACAAATACACATACAAACATACGCCTATGCATATATGCGTATGTACTTAGAGACAGATGCATACATAATACATTAATACATACATACATATGTACATACATACACGTACAAATGCATACAAACACCCACATACACACATACATATATACATATATATAAATGTACTTGCATGCATACAAACATACATAAATGAACACACACCCACACATAGCATCATGCTTACATTTACACTTCATGATTTTAGTATTCACATTAGCAGCAGACATTTCGGCTACAAAGTTTTGAAAATTGAAATCAGGTGAGAGAAAAAAATGTAAGAAGACATCTTGTTTTACTAAGATAATATCGATCTAAGCGTGATGCTGGGTGATGATTGAATAAAATGGGCATCAGCATTATATATATATATATACACTCACACAGGATTTAAATGTGAGCTGCTACTAGTTCCATGCCTCTGAAAACACAATGGTCGGACAAGCTTGTATAGCTTGCCGTGTATTTTTCAGGTCATTCAGACTGAGAGTTATAACGTGACTGTTCTTAGAGAAAAGGCGAGAAAGAATGGGAAAGATGATTGGGGAAAAAAATTAAAAGAAAAATATAGAATGAGAAACACGAGTATAAAAGAAAAAGGAAACATGGTAGTAAAAGAATTAAGTGATGCGGTGTCTACCAGTTCAATTACCGAGACTTGTCCAGATGCTTAGATTTAATGAAAATTTTAGATCTGTAATTTGTAGATCGGTAGAGTTCTTAGATCTAAAACGGATATGAGATCTTTCGGATAGACAAAACCTGCTTCTCTTTGATACATTAACACTTGGTGTTGATGGTTCTACGGTGCTGCACTTGATGCTGTGTGGTGTATTGTCAGATACTTCTCTTAGAACAGCTATGTGGTACTTAAAATCTTAAAATCTGCCTGAAGATACACGGTACACTAATGCAAGCTTCTCTAAACATCGCATTTTCTGAGGCTCTGAAAGTAATAGTAGATTGTATGTATTTAAATATGATCTACTATTAGACAACATTCAAAGCAGGTAGTAGCAGTCCAAATATTTGATATGAATTCTTGGTTTTGATTGTTTAAGCTGTAGTAGTAGCTAAGGAAGGAGGAGGTAATGAAGAAGGAGAAGAAGAAGAAGAAGAAGAAGAAGAAGAAGAAGAAGAAGAAGAAGAAGAAGAAGAAGAAGAAGAAGAAGAAGAAGAAGAAGAAGAAGAAGAAGAAGAAGAAGAAGAAGAAGAAGAAGAAGAAGAAGAAGAAGAAGAAGAAGAAGAAGAAGAGATAGAATAATAAAAATACTGGGGTGGCATGACAATAGTAGGGTGTTAGTGGAATCCTCTTAAATGCTCAAGTGACCTAAAAGTAACCTGTTGTGGTTGTAATAGTAGTGATTGGAATTGTTCTGAATTCATGTCAAGTGACTGTTCTGAATATATCGCTTTTAATATTATTCTAAGACCCTTGTAATAGTGCTGTTTGTGATGGACGCATTCAAAAGGGGGTTTATATTTTGTGATCATATATGACTCTTTGCTAATGCGCTGACTACAGGTTGCATTGTCCCTGAATTTATAGACGGGAAAAATTCCGAAGCTGGGTTATTTGTTAGTGGCATAAATGTCGATGTGTTCACTGAATGCTATTTTTCTGTATTCTTGAATTTTGATCTGGGATCTATGTAGAGCGATCCTTTGACGTAGACTCTTTTTGGTTTGGCCTATGTATTGCTCTCGACGTCCAGAGCAAGTTAATACATATATTTCGTTCTCCGAAGCACACGTGAAGTTGTTTTTCCACTGTAAAACGTTGACCCTTTTTGAAAGAAAACCCAGATCCCTCAACTAGGTTGAAGCATATCCCACAGTTAGGTCTTCGCATTTTTTTACTGAAGGCTTCAGTGTTGTTGTCGAGCATACTTGGGCTTGTGTTAGGAAACTTTTCATGGATTTGTGTTGTCTTTTGCTCTTTATGATGGTGTGCATCATATTAAATGCATTCTGTGGTCCCGTTTTAGTAAGGGAATGTTCTGAGGATGGTGTCGAAGAAGGTTGTGTGTGGAGATGTATGGTAGGGCTTTTGGTTGTAAATCCTTCTTTAGTTTGGTATGCCTGAGTTCGTGGATGTTGAGTTGTAGGGCACGTTGAAAGCCTATATCAATTAGTGGTGGTGGCTAGTTCCCGGTGATGAGTGTATCCTTAAGTTCGTGTACTATAGAAACTATAGTACAAAACCCTTTTGCTAGTTTGAAAGTGATATTCATTCTAGTGTGTCTGGGGTAACATGAGTTGAACGGTAGATATTGCTTGGAGTCCGTGGATTTATAGTATATATCTGTTTCTACTTCGTTGTTAGATTTCTAAATGAGGATGTCGATGAATGTTAGTTGTAGATGGCTATAACCCATCGTAAATTGAATGTTTACGTCAAGTCCATTTAGAAGTGCTTGAACTCTTTTAAGTCTTTCTATATTTTCATGCCAAAGAATGAAACAGTCATTCAGATACCTCTTCCAGTTATTTTTTTATGTAGAGGGAGAATGGGTTACTGTACTTTTTTAGTATCTTACGATAAAGACCGATTTCTAGATATCCCATGACTAGGTTAGCAAAGAAGTGGGAGCTATTCTCGTACCAATTTTTGTGATAGAAGTTCATTATTCAACACCAGAATGATGTGTTGGAACTTAACAAAAAATGAGGAAGAGGATTTTTATAACCTAAGTCGTATTAGTCAACCGTATGTGCGAAAAACTTCAATCTCCAGGATGTCACTCAGTATATGTTCAAGTCACTTATCTTCGTGCAAGGACATATAGTTCCTTATTTCTTTATTGCCCACAAGGAGCTACACATAGAAGGGACAAACAAGGAGAGACAAAGGGATTCAGTCGATTACATCGACCCTAGTGCGTATTTTGTACTTAATTTATCGACCCCGAAAGGATGAAAGGCAAAGTCGACCTCGGCGGAATTTGATCTCAGAACGTAACGGCAGACGAAATACCGTTAAGCATTTCGCCCGGCGTGCTAACGTTTCTGCCAACTCGCCGCAAGGACATATAGTTCCGGAAGATAGAGAAATTCAGGTTAGGATCCTCTCGAAAATGGAGCAAGCGAATCAGGATTTATCGCTATAGACAATCGCAGAAGAACGTCAGACTATGGTAAATCTTAAACATGATGTGAAAAAATACAAGATAAAGACTCTGCAAAAATTCAAATGTGTCTTCCCAAGAAGTACAATAAAAAAGTGTCTGGCCCCATGCCATGTCAAGATTGTGGAAGCATACTCTACAGGAATGATTGTCCATTTAAAAACAAAACAAATTCTATAGTCGTCAAAAGCTGGGACACTGGAGTTCTCATTGTAGAACAATAATACGAGATTCAAAGACAAAATGTTCTAAGGTGTTTTTTAAAGGGGATACTTGGAAAAAATTGATAAGCCGTGATTACGTAAAACAGTGAAAATAGTGCATGGTGTAACGGGCGATAAATTACATTTCATGGGCAAAACATGCATCGACGCCACATTTCAAAGACAGACACGTTGAGCAAGCTTATTCTTTGTGTATAATACAATCAATCTGTTTGGCACAGATTGATTAGAACTATTCGATTTATGGCACCTCCCCATAAATCTTTACTGTAATAACATAAATGGTTGTCACTTTAAAAACAAGTCTTCGGAAGAACTGAATTAAAAAATCGAAAAAATGTTCCCGCAAGTCTTATCAGAGGATTTAGGTCTATGTAGAAAGATGGAAGCCTATTTCCAAGTAAGTGAAAATGCTGAACCTATATCTAAAGCAAACAGAAAATACCGTTCGCGGAAACTGAAACCGTAAATAAAGAGTTGGTCAGACGCGAAAAAAGTGAAGTCATCAGAAAGGTGGATTACTCAAGTGATAAGTGATAAGTGCATTTCAAAACCTATAGAAGCGGTAATGAAGTTTGGGAAGATAGCCATGTTACCAGAAAAATTGGAAGTATGATGTATCTAATTAAAAGGTGGACATAAGAGATAATTAAACCAACTATAGAAGAGTCATACCCAAGATCAGTAAGAAATTCCCATGGAAGTATTCTGTGAAATATTCGATGTACCGGTACCAAAAATAATAGAGTCCGGTAAAACCAGCATGAGAAGAGAACAGACCGAACACCTTGAGATAATGCCCAAACGAAAGAGATACTTAAAAATATATATATATAAATAAAAAAATTTCTTTATTCCTTTGGAACATGAAATATCAAAAGGAGAGATGTTGTGCGAGAATACGACGCTCCCTGGCGAGAATGGGCTGAATCACTCCATGTAAATAGTAGCGGTCTAAGTGAGGTAGATCGTGTTAGTTCCGCAGTTCGTGTGCTTGATAGTTCAAAGTTTAGAGTTCGAGTTAGCGTGTTGAATTGTCGGTCCTTAAACGATTGTTGTTACGTTACGTGATGTTATTGCCGTTTGTTTCGATTATATTACTATTACAGTGTTGCAGTGTATTCTTGTATCCATAAGGATATAACACACACACACACACACACACACACACACACACACACACACACACACACACACACACACATATATATATATACTCACAAACAGTATTAAGGTTTCGAGAGAGGATCCGGTGCTTAAATGAAAGGCAGCAGGTGGGGTCGAATTAACATGTAAACACCACCTTTAGTCGAATAAATATACTGGGTACTAAAGTACATCCAGTGAAATATTCAGGTTATGTCTATAGAGAATTTAACACTTACGAGTATTTAATGCCTAGGGGCTGGTCCAAAGCACACGTTGTATCGGTTGCTCGGTGTTTGATGCACTCCAGGATTATAAACAAATAAATAAATAACAAATTATAGATAAGTGTGGGTTTATTACAGCTGTTTCTAACACATTTTTAATAGATGAATGAGTAAACTACATCACAAAAAAAAACACAAAAAAACACATTTGATCAGATGATACATAGAATTTCAACTACCAGAAGAACAATTCATGAACACAGTGGAAATGCGAAAACAAAAATAACGCTATAATATTCATTACAAGAGCTAGAAAGACATTAAGAATTTAGTTAGCGGGTAGGGATAACAGGTTTACAGCCAGCATACTGGCTACTGAGCATATCAGGGTGATGCAATGTACTCATTCATCTATTAGAAAATGCGTGAGACAGTTGTAATGAACTGACATTTATCCATCGTTTGTTATTTATTGACTTGCTTTTATATAT
>NC_068996.1:13846935-13848263 GCF_001194135.2 Octopus bimaculoides | reverse complement strand
TATATGTATATGTATAAATAATACAGAATGGGACAAAGACGCGAAACATCCAGACAGTTAGGTGATACAAGAAAGGGACAAAACATCCAGATAGACGATACAAGGAAACAAGGACGGAAAAGAACGGACAATGTTACACAAATGCAATAAAAATAATAACAGGACATAACAACAGGTGTCTTTCGACTAAGGACAAATTAAACTTACCTGGCGTTGTGGAAATAAGGCCTTACAACAGTAATACAAGATTTCACAGGCACAGGAAGGAATAACGATGTTTCACACACACACACACACACACACACACATACATACACACATACATACACATATGTATGTATGTATGTATTCAAATATAAAACGAAGGAAACGTTCTGAGAATTTTATCATGGAAAAAAGTACATCAGTATTTACACTTGTATCTAAGCAGCTACCGGCTTCAGTTGTTTTAAGAAGACGTGCTATTCATGTTGATATTAAATTAGACATAATTCAAACGAATAAAATATAAATTATACGAATCATTCATAACATTGTTTCTGGAATTTCACCCGTTTTTCTTATAAAAACCACATGGTGATGTATTTAATTTTCTTCTGTTGCTGGGCTGTTGACTGCTGTAGCAACCAGCTCTTAGTGGTAGTAGCTGAAACAGCAGCAGCAACTAGATCTCTCAGTGGTAATAATACTCGTCCATTTAGCTAGTAGCAGTCATTGTAGTGACTTTAGCAAAGGATGCAGTTGTGTTGGCGGTGGTTATCTCCCTTACTCAACCACAAGAATTTCTACGCGGCTGGTATTTGTTATGAAGCATATTTCTTTTTGACGTTTGTCATTAAGTCATTCTATCGCTAAATTTAGATGGAGTAAAAATCATAAAATTCTGTTATTTCTTGCCTGCACACGCGTCTCTTTGTCCACCAACTCCTAGTTGCCTGTATTCCTGCATTTAATTTTCTATCTATACACAGAATCTTGTGTTGATGTAAAACGTTTTTCATCTGTCCAATGTAATGCTTCTCATATTCAACGCGTGTTATCGCATAGATTAGGTTTTTAGATGCACAGGTAAAGTTATTTTGTATTGTAAAGAGTTTGACTTGTTTGAAATGGATATCTGATCCCGATCTCAGATGAAACCATATACCAAAGTTGGGTCCTCAGTATTTTTACTCTTGGTTTTGTTATTATTGGATGAAGTATTTTTTCATCGATTTTGATTTTTTGTTGGTTGTCTTTTGATCTCTATGGTGGTATGTGTTTGGGGGATTTGATTCAGACTGGTTCTTTCTACATTAACGATATGTTATTCAATATGATCTTGCAGG
>NC_068996.1:13846148-13846925 GCF_001194135.2 Octopus bimaculoides | reverse complement strand
TTAGGTGGGAATTCATGGTAAAATTTACAATTTCAATTTATTTCTTTTGTTTTGTTTGTCTTAGATCCTAGATATTGAATTTCTGGGTTCGTTCTATTCTATTATTGATTTAAACTGATGAAAAAATTCTAAGAATTGTAAACCGAAGTTCTTGGAGTGTTATGTCACGGATCCTTTATATCAGATACTATTGTAGAAATCCTTTTGAGGAGCATTCATGTCCCAGGAGGCATGAATGAAAGATATTCTTTGGGCCCCGTCGGTTTATAGTAAATGTCAGACTCTATTAATTGCTGACTATCTTTATAATGATGTCTAAAATATGAGAGTTGTTCATGGCTATATTCCATGGTGAACTGAATATTCAAAACCAACATATACATAGCTTAATGATATATTATACATATATCTAAACAGTTAGTGAATATGCGTATGCTCATCCATGCCTGTGTATCCGAAATACTCTTTCTTACGAAAAGTCACACACACACACATGGATAATATACATATGCATGTCTATTTGGAATATACTTTTATATATTTTAAATGCAACTTACGTTGAAAGTCAACAATCAAAGTTTGCTTTAGAACTGTTGAGATGTATTGAAAGGTACAGATGAGGAAATAATTTTATTCTCAAACACAGGATAATGCTAATAATATATGTCGGCAGCCAGATTTTTCTGCAAAATATGGATAGTCTAACCTGTTCATGCTGTTATTAGCATTATCCTGCGTTTGAGAATACAATTATTTCCTCATCTGTTTATATATATA
>NC_068996.1:13839874-13846081 GCF_001194135.2 Octopus bimaculoides | reverse complement strand
TGTGTGTGTATGTGTGTGTGTGTGTGTGTGTGTATGTAAGTCGAGAGTTTAGGTTGTTGTTGCACTTACGATCGCGAGATCTTGGTTTCGATTCCAAGTGAGATGCATTTTGTTCTTGTACATTTCTCACTACTTCAATTCACTTAGTTATAGTTGGATATTCCTGCGCGGTCGAGCATCTCATTTAGGGGACTCATCGGTCTGTCAACCTAGCCAGTACGGTGGCATCAATCAAAAGCTACAACAATGCATGGAAGCACATAATGACCATCAGTGTATTACAATATCCAATAATTTGAACCATGTTCATGTTAATATAATTATTACACACGAAATTGTAAAAGAGTAAACGAGTTTTTTTATTCTATCTTCATTCTAGTTCCATTAATTCCCCTAAATTTGATATTCTAAAATATCCTATATAACAATGTCTGCTTAAAATTTACCATATAGTTTACAGTTCTTTTCCAAATTGCTGAAGGTTGCACAATTCACCTTGTGTGTGTTCCTGGTGTTGTATTAACCATCTATTATGCTTGATTAAACTAAAGTATGTTCAGAAACTTTGTATCTGTATTTATGGCAAATGTTTGTATAGTGAGGATGCTGCTGTACTCCATATACGAATACAGGAGTTGATGCCACACCAGGCTGTGAAGCAGCTCTGTAGAAGTTTAGGCCTCTTCCCTCCACTCCATCGTGGTGCCCATCGATGTAGACGACAAAACTCTAACACAACGACATGAGCATTGTTGTGTCAGATATTCTATCATCTTCTTGCTGCAGAACTAGTCCTCTCTCTTTTGAGCGAAATGGGATAGTTGCTTTTTCAGCGGCATACTCTTTTGTCTACTCCGCAGTTGGTCCAAAACACTTGAGTATCAAGGGAATCCTAGTTACATCAAATTCCCAAAAACCTATCTCTACAAGAAGGCATATTGCTTTCCATCTGCCCTTTTATGACATTTGGATAAGCTATAAGGATGTGAGAAAATTTGCTTGTTATTTCTGGTAGATCGATTATCTCTGAAATTCGCCATCTTTTGATAATGTAAATTGTTCGTGCAAGATGTGTCATCGTTATAGAATGTTTGGTTTCATTGAGAGTATATCGGTAGTTTTTATAAGTCACATACTTAATTCTATTTTTTTTTCTGTTTATTGTTTTTTTTTTCGATATCAATTACCTTATCGACTTTACTTCAAAATCTTCATTTATTTACTGAACGAAATCACCAGTTAAATTCTAAAGAATGACCTCATTTTATTTTGTTTGCATTAGCAAAAAAATACGAACAGCAATAAAAGCTTGGTTTAATGAATTATAGAAAAATTCTTCTTAATGTTTTATTTTAAATATCTCACAACGACAGAATCTCTAGTAAGGTGGAGAGAATAACAGATGACCTGACAAGAGGTTTGAAATATATATTCAATCATCGGTAAAATGAAGTGTTTGTGGCCAAGAAAACTTAATTCTCAAATGACTTCACAGTAAATAATAAAACGATGCAAAATTAATTAGCCACGCTCAGTGATGCAACATAACACTTATATGTATCTTATATATGAATATCTTATAATGAGTCCATCCATCCATCTTCTACACCCACAATTCCTGGGAAAATTAAACTGTAGAGTCCTCAGGAACCGCTTATCAGAAGCAAACGTCATTATAATTTCCGGCTGGATTCCTAAGCGTGACCAACCGTTTCGTTCTTGGTCTTCTCCTAGGTCTCCTGCCGTTTGACTTAGCTTGAAGAATCTGTCTAGCGATTCTTACCTGTGACATTTTAATCACATGGCTGTAGTAAGGGAGCTGGGACCTCCCGATGCGGAGAAGTAGCACCTCGACATAGAGAGATTCCTTGAAACTATTGATGTTATCCAACCGTCTCATTCCTTGTCTACCCCTCGGTCTCCTATCAGTTGACTCGGCTTCAGGAACCAGAGCTGTGACTTCTCAATGCGAAGTAGGTATGGCTCGACACATGGACAGACTCCCTAATCTCCGAGCTATACAACCTGTCGAATAATATCACCCCAGAGCTCGGCAGAAGATCCACATTTCGACTTCTTGTATTCGCAATCACAAGCTTTCGGTCCTTACCCTACAATCATGGCCATAGATGAGGATAGGCATGAAAACCGAATTAGCAAGTTTGGCTTTTCTTTTTTTTTTTTTTTTGATTTTTACCAAACTCTCCTCTTCAGAAGACCAAATGCTGACGCTGAGGCATTATTGTGTGAGCACATGCAATTCCATGACGGAAGCGCCACTGATCTTCAGCTAGCTGGGGCATGACAATCTGCTTACAACCATTTCCAAGACATCAAACGTAGAATAACCTGAGCGGCTCAACAAAGAGATTCCTCCATAGTTTGAATAGTTTGTCGTTTCCCTTCTTTGAAATTAGAATTACACCCTCGGATTGCTATTGCTTTGTTTTCCCAGTGAAAGCTCTCAGACCTAAGCCAAGGGAAGACTGTGGGATTAAACTGAACTCTGACATTACGACTGACCATTAAGGAATTTTGGCAGACCATCCGCCGACTTCGTGACAAGAATGCCTCTCCCACACATACCGCTAAGAGCTTGGATAGGGTTTTTCTCTCTACTGCAGCCATGCTGATGTACCGCTTTGAGGGGTTTTAGTTAAACGAATCGACCCCAGTAATTATTATTACTTTTGTTTTAGCTTTGGTATTTAATCTATCGGATACTGATTATGGAACCGCTAAGTTACGTAAACAAATCAACGTCGGTCGTTTTTAGAGCGGTTATGGCGGACTCCTCATATATACACACACACACACACACATATATATATATATATATACATATACATATATACGGTCGGCTTCTTTCAGTCTCCCTCAACTTAACCCATTGAAAAGGATTTGGTTGACTTAGATGTATAGTAGAATAACTTTGCCCAAGGTACCTAGGTGGTTTGGAAACAAACTTCTTACCACACAAACTCTATATTCGAAGGAAATATCTACTTGATATAACATTGTACATCGCTGGTGATTCTACATTTATATCCCAGATATGTTTTGTATTAGCCTGCAAAATATTTTTCACACGCTAAAGATGGTTTTGATAATAACTTTTACGCAGGGGCAGGCGTGGCTGTATGGTAAGAAATTTTACCCCCATCCACATGGTCTTGAGTTCAGTCTAACTGCGTGTCACCTTGGGAAAGTGTCTTCTACTATACCCTCACACATATCAAAACCTTGTGATTCGATTTCGTAGACGGCAACTGAAAGAAGCTCGTCCTATACATACACATACACACACACACACACACACACACACGCACACACACACACACACACACACACACACACACACACACACACACACACACACAAACACATATATACGTTGTGTATGCGCATGCCATTGTGTCTTTATTTGTACCTCTACCACCGGTTGACAACCGGTGCTGATGTGTTTATGTCCCCATAACTTGGTTCGACAAATGAAACTGACAGAATAAGTACCAAACGTTAATAAAGTAAGCTCTGGGGTCGACTTGTTCGATTAGAATCCCTTCAAGGCGCTGCTCCAGCGTGGGCATGGTCAAATGCCTGAAACAAGTAAAGGATAAAAGAATTGGAAGAGGTTAAACACGATTTTCACCATGTTATAAGGACATAAATACTTTGTAATTAATAGGTTACATATTATTATTCAGTAGTTACTTGATATTCGATGGCCGGATGACAACTACTCAGGATACCCCCAGACGAATGAATTTATCTAATGATAGCAATATGCTAGAGTTGGTGTGCAAGGAAGTGTGCGGTGATAGCAATCGAACTGAAAGTACAGTGCATTTTGCTGTTTTGTTTAATCAATGCCTTAACATTTCGGGTTATATTTTCCATTTCCTGTTTTGTGCCTGGTCATATCACGACCCTTATATATATGTATATATATATATATATATATATATATATATATATATATATAGCGAGGAGAGAGTGAGAGACGGATATGTAGATATGAATAGAAGCGAGACAAATGGATAATTTGGTTAGTACTACACGTGCTTTAGTAGCAAGATATTTTTTTATTATCTATTCGTGTTATACAACTTAGCATGCAATAGCTTGCGGAATCATATAAGATTATACAATAACGTGTTAGCATAACTTGCCACGTCGTCAGGTAATTCCCCATTAGAGGTTTATTAGACGATATGCATCGATGAGATCATGCAGCATATGAAATTTTCAAGTGAGAGATAATGAAATATACAATTTAATTAATTTAGGGATGGTGGGTTCGTATTGAGACAATAACCAATCAATATCGTTGACATCACAGGCTAAACAAACACGTTATTATCAAATGGAAGAACAAAGTAAAATTAGAACTCCACGGTATGCTGACACCCAATCAATTCGTTAACAATAAATGTTAGACAGATTCACTATTTCAAATTATTCAATCTTCCAACGGGGAGTGTTAATGATTTAGTCTTTTACATATGTGATGTGTGACTTCACGCGCATGTTATATACATATACAGGTGTGTGTGAAATATATATTTCTGCGCGTGTGTGATAAATATATATATTTCTGCGCACTTGTGAAAGTTTAGTGGTTAAGGTTAGAATTTAGGGTAAGGGATAGGAATCAAAGGTTAAAAGTTAAGGTTAGAAGTTAGATCATGGATTAGGGTTAGCGGTTAGAGTATAAAGTTTGGTTAGGGTTAGGCGTATACAACACGCTGAAGTGTTAATGTTCATGGAGACTGCACAAGTGTGACATCTTTATTTGTATTTCAGAACTCATTTCTACGTATGTTTATGTCAATTTATATTCTTATATCTATGTTATGATTGAATAATATTTGTGTTTCAATTTCAAATATATTTTTTCGTTTTGTATTTTGTAGCAACAAGTCTATTACGTGAAGTGACTACACAAAATATGCTTAGTATAAAAGGTGCTACAAAACCAATGAAGACGACACAACAGCATACGCAAAAAGTGGTTGAAAATTCCCACGAAGACAAACTTTCAAAGGCGCACACAACACAAGCTTTAAGGCCGAGCACTTACTTTCTGCAGTGGGCGTTTCTTTTCACATTTACACAATTTCTCTGATATTTGATTCCACATAGATATGAGACAATTTTTTTCACGACAAGGCAACTGGGCCGTGTGAGGGACGACACAAACCAACAGAAATGAATTTGTATATAATGTGTATATATATATATATATATATATATATATATATATATATATATATATATATATATATATATATATATATATATATATATATATATATATATATATATATATATATATATATATATATATACAGTAAGTCCATGCATATGTGTCTAATTATACATATATATATATATACATATATATACATGTTAATATATATACATATAAACGACACTATATATAAATATATATACACACACACACATACGCATATGTATATTATATATATTACATATATATATTCTTTTGGGGGGAAATGGATTTCGAAGTACATATAAAGTTATTAATAATAGCATTTACATATTTAGTTCAACCACCATTTTGGATAGCAAGCGCCGAGGGCGGCCTGTGGAACACACATTTCCTATATATACTACAGGCGGTCTACCATTGGACCAAAACAATCCTTCAACATTTTCTATCCAGAAAGGTTTTTCAACCCAATATTTGCAGGCTCTTATCTATAGCTTTATATGTGCTTCAACATCCAGTTCCCCCCAAAATTATTTCACGTTCTCTCGAAAACTTATAAATTTTTATGACGTCAACAATATATATATATATATATATATATATATATATATATATTTACTTGCATACATTTATAGATATTAATATTCATATACATATGTACACACACGCAAATACACACACATATATATATACACATGCACACACACTCTCAAACATACACATCGAAAGATACACACATTCACACACATATATATATAAGTATGTGTGTATACTTGAAGGAAAGAATTGGATAAATGCAGTTAAGCACTACGCTCGTTTCCAAAAGCAAAATAATCCATGTTATGAGTGTAAAGTTACTTCATAATTTAAGATGTAATCTGACTTTTTATCAGGTGCGAACTGCTAACCATATGCCGCAATGATTATGCGTATATATATATATATATATATATATATATATATATATATAT
>NC_068996.1:13838834-13839498 GCF_001194135.2 Octopus bimaculoides | reverse complement strand
TATATATATATTCATACATATATACATACACATATGCATACGTACATATATATATATGCGCTCATACATATACAATTCTGCTCTACACTAAGGAAACAATGACATCAACAGCGATGATGCAACAGAAACCAATGATACCCAACTAAATTTGTTATCTCATACCGGAAGTAAGCTTTCTGATGTACAGACCTCTGTTTCCAGAAAAGCAACCTGTGATGTACTTTGGCTTTCTTATGTCTTTTTTTAAATATCATATTGATGTTGTATAAATTTCTACATACACGAAGAACGATAAAAAACGAACGACAAATGATTAAACTATGAAACGTTATAAAAACATAAAGCGATAAAACTATTTAAAAACCATGAAAGGATGGAATGATGAACGTTCTCTTGCACGCATATTTGACTAGAGTTCCATTCCTGTCTAAACTTCGACATCAACTCCGACGAAAGAATAATCATATACCATATTCATAGACATCGGGTTTTGGGGTTTGCATTTTCGGATATTCTCTCTTGTTATAAGAAACAGCAACCTTTTGAGAAGGTGTTGTACATAAAGAAGAATAATATCATTCGACAAGGGAATTTGTCATACTATTTATATGCATACTATACATATATATATTTACACATATATATATGTATACATGTATATATA
>NC_068996.1:13835000-13835656 GCF_001194135.2 Octopus bimaculoides | reverse complement strand
CACACACACACACACACACACACACACACACACACATACACAAACACACACACACGCGCACACACACACACACACACACACGCACATGCTTTCTAGCCATAGGTTTTGGTGGTGGGGAAATGTGTGTTAAAGAGGGGAAAATGGGGAGGAAACAGGAAGGTAAAAACTATAATTAAAGAATCAAACGCTATCAATTTCACAATCATGTCCTATTTTCCAATTGCAAAGTGCCTGTGTATTTACAAACGAAAGGAAGAGTTGCAAGAAGCTGTCTTAACCTAGAAAGAACATCATTATTCTCTACCATGCTATTCCATACTCTTTTTTCCGACAAGTGATACTAAACAAATAATATATATATATTAATCAAAGGACATACTGCGTATGTCTACCTGCTGGAGATAAGTAAAAAAACTCTTATCTAAACCACCCTGTTATTTTTCGGCAGTTTAAAATAAGAGTTTTGACTGTTATTTCCAGCAGGTAGACATACTCAATATATCCTTTGATTAATATACATTTTAATCCTTCAGCTATCTAATGCTGTATTACTAATTCTTTTATTATCAATTTTCATATATTACCCTTGATAATAATAGAGTTAATAATATTTTCACAAATTTTCACTCCTGAATTATTTGCTCATTACTGGAATA
>NC_068996.1:13833709-13834425 GCF_001194135.2 Octopus bimaculoides | reverse complement strand
TATATATATATATATGTATGTTTTCCTTATTACCGTGTGTGTATCTATGTATATGCACGTACTCTTCAACTGTTGCTTTAAAGTGAGATTTTCCAGATGACATAACAACGAAAGCAGTTTTGGGAAAGGATCTAGAATTTCTTTAAGCATTCAGTATCTCGAGCTGTGATGCATAATGAATTTGTGATAGAATGATATTTTATTTGGGTATATTTTGGAAAATATTTAGTCCAATTCCGTTGTTGTCATTTGCTCGGAGGAATATGCTTTCGTGAGAGGATCTGAATACTAAATTTAATCTTTTCTATTAGCAATCAGTTTTTGAAGTACTATACCATATTTTCTGCACTTCGCGGTGTTCATTCAATATCACATTATATCGTACGTTGTCTCATTTGCAATATTAGTTCTGTTGGTGCATACGTTTAGATAAGAGATTAAAGCTTGCTCTTATCGCCGCTTTTTTTCTTATAATTGGCTGCTGAGGATATAACTTTAATCTTTTATTTGTTTCACTCATTGGACTGCAGCCATGCTGGAGCGCCGCTTTGGAGGATTCGGCTGAAGAAATAAAACTCAATGTTTATTTCTCTCTCTCTCTTCCTTTTTTTTTTTTTTTTGCCAAACCTCTAAATTACGAGAGCAAGCCAGCATAGGCTGTTAAGTGGTAGTATGGGACAAGCACAAAGACGAATAAACACAGAATTACTCTATTT
>NC_068996.1:13830980-13833639 GCF_001194135.2 Octopus bimaculoides | reverse complement strand
TATATATATATATATCTGTATGTTTCTCTTTGTCTTTCTCTCTTACGCACACACACACACACACACACACACACACACGCACACATACACTCCCATACACACACATACACATACGTGCATATACAAATATTTACGACGGTGTCTTTCAGTTTCCGTCTTCCAGGGTTATAGCAGAAGACACTGGCCCAATGTACCACGCAGCAGGACTGCATTTAGAATCATGTAGCTGGGCAGTAAGCTACAAACCACACCGCCATATCCGCCCCTCACCCTGCAATCATGCCTTCAATATATTGACAACTAATTTTGCTAATATATTCGAAGAGTAGTTAGAATATTTATTTATGTTTATTATTTACTATTTCGGTGTTCTGATGTATCACAACATCGTTGTAGTTGCTTATGGTGACAGTGAATGATTCTTTTCCGGGTCTTCGGTCGCTTGAAATCTTATTTTAAAAGCAGAGACACTCTAGCATGCACAATCATACCGGCACAGTTACCCATGAAAGTGCTGTCTCTCTTTCCGAATTAAAGTGTCTGTGTGAGATTTGCCCTTTCAACTGACGGATCAAAATCTGCAATATTGAATAAAAAGACATGGTTTCGCGTGTGTGTGTGTGTGTCCGTGTGTGTATTAATTTTGCGTTAACTGTTGGGAAAAAGGAGTACTTAATAATCATAGTACAGATTAATATTTTATTTTGGTCGAGTCAGTCTCCTGCTACGCTGAGTTTCACCAGTAGACACATAGGATTTTCAGGCAAGCTGTGACTGGAAAATTGATGAGGTTTGCACATCTACATATAGATTTCTACCATAGGGTGTGATGACGGATGGAAAATATGATAAAGGTGGGGAGAGGAGAAAAACAGAAGAGATAAAGGATGAGAGGTAAAAGGGAAGAGAGAAATAGAAAGAAAAGAAAAAGGAAAATATAAAAGGGGATATAAGGAAAAAACTAGGGAAAGGAAGAAAGAAAATATAGGAGGAAAGAAGAGAAAGGTTAGTGAAAGAATGCAAAGGAGAAAGAGGGAAAACAGGAAAATGAAGAAGAATGAGAAAAGTAAAATTTCCATTCGTTCCTTCTAACAGTCTATTATCTGTTATTCCTCTACTAAATTATATTCTTCAAACTCTTCTTTCTTCTTTTACTGTTTTCTCTTTCGCATTTTTGTTCATTCCTCTTTTTACTTTTTCTCTTTCTTATTTTTCTATTTCCTTTTTTTCTTTTGCTTCTCTCTTTTCCTTCTTCCGCTCTCCTTTCTCTCTTCTTTTCCTTCTACTTTTGCGCCTTTTCCTCTTCTTTATTATCTTTTCATTTTCTTTCTATTACTCTCATTCCCTTTTTTTGTTTTTCACTTTTATCATACTTTCTCTCAATCAACATACCCTAAGATTAGAAAACTAAATATAAATGTGCAAACTCCATCAAGTTTCTAACCACAACTTGCCTGGAGTTCCTATGTGCCTACAGGTAAAACTCAGAGTAGCAAGAGGCTGAGATAGCTAAAATAAAATACACACACACACACGCACAGAAACACGCACACAGACACGCACACTGACACACATATATAGAATAATACATCGAAGAATGGAGTTAGCAATATTGCTTTTAGCAGATTGTGTACAATCGTTTCACCAATTCACGTTTTAACCTATCAATTTTATTATTGATGCTATGGAACACGTAAACAGCAGCAGTGATGTTTTTTGTTTTTATTCCATTCACTTGGGTTAGTGAGTGGTTTTATAATTTTGACGCCGATGTTGTTTAGAGCATGTTTACTGATACTCCAGTTTCACTGATCGGAGAATTCATCAAACTGCATTTGACGATTTCCGAAATATTGTTTTCTAGTCCTTTATGGAGATACATGTTTTGTTTAGCAATGCATTCAGTTTTTTTTTTTATCTAATGTTAGCTGCATAGGTATATATATATATATATATATATATATATATATATATATATATATTGACAGGTAGATAGGTAGATAGAGAGACAGATGGAAAGAATATGAACAAATACACACTCACACTCACACACTCAAACACACACGCACACACAGGCACTCTCTCTCTCTCTCTCTCTCTCTCACACACACACACATAGACACAATTCAAATTGAGGAAAAGGGAATGCAAATCAACGTTACGTTCGTTTCAAATTTCATACAAAGTCATGCAACTCATACAATGTTGTTGTTCCTTCATTTCTTTGGACATTCGAATTTCAGTCACAATCAACTTATGAAGCAAACTCACAATGTGGGATGAATTTTCACCGCTCTATAGGTATGTCTGACAACCAGACAACAAGTGAAAATGTAGATGTTAATTCATCCTATAATTATAAAGCAGCAAAAATTCATCCCACATTGTTAAAAATATTTCATAAATTGATTGTGATTCAAATTATAACCTCTGAAGAAGTGAATGGTCACTCAAGTTATCACACGAATTGCATCACTTAGTATGTAATGTAATATGAAATAAAATGCATTCGTTCACCGAAATGTACACGACATTAGTTTGACTTCTCTTTTTCTCAATTAAAATTATTGTTATTCGCTTTGTGAGGATTATAGCACATCTGTTCGATAAACATGCCTTGAATTAGGGATACACACACACACACACACACACACACACA
>NC_068996.1:13827048-13830757 GCF_001194135.2 Octopus bimaculoides | reverse complement strand
ATATATATATATATATATATATACATATATATATATGTACACTCACACATATATATATGTATGTATGTATGCATATTATTGACTCTTCTCTACTCTAATGACGCTACCATTATTGTTATGCGCTCACGCACACATACACAAACACGCACACATACATGGCCTCGAAAAGCTAGGGTAAAAAGACAATAACAACAACAGACTTGAAAGCCTTATTGCATATTTCTTTTAAAATACTCAGTAAGTCAAGTGGTATTTAATCAGAACTGTTTTCCTATCATAGATAATAACTGACGCATTCAGCTAATTACCTTATATATTTGTCACCTCACACGATTTTAACACCTCTTGTGACTTTACTCTATAACTAATAAGATATATATTTATTAGAGTAATTATTGATTTGATCTAATGTGACTCTATATTGATTGATAGATTTTTTGTTATATTCAGTTGTAGTTCTTATTAATGGTGGTGGCGTTGGTAGTATTGTTGTTGTTAGAAATTAAATGTATTTAGCACTTCCACTGACATTTGGAATGCATACATGTAAGTGTGTGTGTCTATGCGTGTGTGTGTGTGTAGTCATGTATTTATGCATGTACCTATATGTATACATGTGCATGTGTGCATGTTTATATCGATAAACTTCTTTAGAAATGCCAATTTTTTTTTCACTTTCCCTCATTATCTCTAGTAATCCATATTCCATATTAACTAAGACAATACCTTTTCTCGGCTAGTTAACCAATAAACATATACACATACACATTTGCAAAAATACACCAGCACTCACAAACTACTCACTGAATTGTTATCATGGCGGACAAAATGCTTAGCGGAATCTCTTCTGCCTCTTTACGTTCTGACATCAAACCCCGCCGAGGTCTACTTTGCCTTTGATTTCTTAGGGATCGATCAACTAAAGTACGAATAAAGTACAGATGTCGATTATATCAATTTGCCTCCACCCCATAAAACTGCCGGTCTTGCCCCAAAATTTGTGACCATTATTATTATTATTAATATTATTATTATTATTATTATTATTATTATTATGATTATTATTATTATTATTATTATTATTATTATTATTATTATTATTATTGTTGTTGTTGTTGCTGTTGTCGTACCTCTAAGCTACGGTGACACAAGCACATCCAACACCATTTGTCAAGCGATGATGAGGGGAGAAACATAGACACAAAGACTTATACACATAAGTACACACACACAAACACACACACACACACACATATATGCGATGGGCTTCTTTCAGTTTCTAATCACAAGGCTTTGGTCTGCCCGAGATTATAGAAGAAGACACTTGCCCAAGGTACCACGAAGTGGAAATGAACCCGGAACCATGTGGTTGAGAAGCAAGCTTCTTACCACACAGCCACAAGGTTTATCTTGGTAGTTCCATGCGGGTTTGTGCTGGTACATTTCCGTACACAAATGCCAGGTACATTTCCGAACACCTGTTTTTTTTTGGGGGGGGGGTAGTGGTGGGGGTTGTTTGCTTTACTATTGTTTTCAGAATTCTTCTGTCTTGTTATATCATAATGTTTGTTCTTTTGTGGGTGATGCGTGTAATATGAGTTGTGTTATTTTATTGGGCTATAATCATGTGTATGTGACGCACGTTGGGTTGTTTTGGACTAGTATATGCTTGTTGTGTAGGGTGTGTGTTATATGTGAAGATAGCTCTGTGTGAACTATTCTATTGAATCATGAGCATTTCTATTGAATTGATAGCGTCTTGCGCAAGCTGTGGCATGTTCCCAGTTGAGTTATATTTTAGGGGTAGTCTGTAGAGTTGTGAGAATTGTTGTTGATTCATTCTTTCTTTCCATTTCTTTTTAATCATGTGTAATGTTCCAATTGCCTCTTCTTCTTCTTCTTCTTCTTCTTCTTCTTCTTCTTCTTCTTCTTCTTCTTCTTCTTCTTCTTCTTCTACTTCTTCTTTTTCTTCTTCTTCTTCTTCTTCTTCTTCTTCTTCTTCTTCTTCTTCTTCTTCTCCTCCTCTCATCGTCATCATCATCATCATCATCATCATCATCATAATTATTATTATTATTATTATTATTATTATTATTATTATTATTATTATTATTATTATTATTATGAGGCGACCTGACAGAACCGTTAGCATGCCGGGCAAACTGCTGAACGGTATTTCGCCTGTCTTTATGTTCTGAGTTCGAATTCCGCGGAGGTCGACTTTGCCTTTCATCCTTTCAGGGTCGATGAAATAAGCACCAGTTACGCAGTGGGGTCGATATAATCGGCTTATCTCCTCCCCGAAGATTTCAGGCTTTGTGCCTATAGCAGAAATGATTATTATTATTGATGGCGGTAATCTGGCAGAACCGTTAGGAAGCCGGACAAAACACTTAGCGGCATTTCGTTCGACTTTACTTCCTGAGTTCAAATACCACCGAAATCGACCATGCCTTTTATCCTTTCGGCGTCGATAAAATAAGTACCAGTTGAACATTGGGATATTTGTAATTGATTAGCACCCTCTCCTGAAATTCCATGCCTTGTACCTATAGTCAAGAGGGTTCTTATTAGTCTTAGTATAGGTAGTTTGTGTTGTTATTAGCTGTAGTAGTAGCAGACAGCAGATTTGCTAAAGCAGCAGTCACATTGTATTGTAGTATGTAGTCATGTTCTTTCACATTCTAACATGCACTGTGGCTTTCATCTTTCCCAGGTCAATAGAATAACTAACTACCAGTTATATACCGGTATAGAGAAATCTTTTATAACCTTTCATAGATTTCGTGGCCTTGAACCAATGTTCGAAATTAATATTTATATAATTAAATCCGGACGTTGTTGGCGGTGGTTGGCGGAATAGATAACATTGTCAATTTCGCAGTTTGTTCTAAACTTTACGTCTGGTGCTCAGTTCATGTTTGTGGTCAACTTACTGCTTAGTTTTTCTGCAATCGATAACAATGTACCAGTCGGAAACTGAAGTCAGTTTAATTGACCGCGTCATTTGCTCCCAGATGTATAGCATTATACCACTGTTACACAAAAATGGTCTTGATTTTGTTGCTGCTGTCGTAGTTGTAAGCACATTCTTGTTAAAGCAGATTTTGTTTTCTGCGTTCGTTTGAATCGCATATATTTCAATAATGTCAGTTTATATTCTTCTTCAGGCCTTTACACATTATTTCAATGTACTAAACGTGTCTTGGGACTAAAATCATTCGCAATTTTCATTTTAATTTACTGGAAATGGCAAAAAGAAAAATGATAATAATACTAATAATAATAAATGTAAGCAAGAAGCATCAGGCGTCTCAGTTGAATGAACTGATTAATAACAATAATGTTCCATAACGTTCAATAATTTAACATTGGCATTCAAATGGAAATAAACACTACAATATATATATACCATAGTAAGTAACAATATGTGTATCGCTGGTAATGCTTTTAATGGTGATGGCAGTGATGGTGGTGATGTTGGTTATAGTGGTTTTTGTTGTTTTTCTGTTTTATAAATCAGAGCAATATGTGATAATATAGAGACAAGGAATAGAATTATAACAGCAGAACGTGAATCTACCATCATAAAGAATAGCCGCATTCAATATCCGATATTTCTTGACACAATGATGAATCGTGATCAATTAATATTTGAATAAATATTATATTAAAACAATATATATATATATATATATATATATATATA
>NC_068996.1:13822962-13824665 GCF_001194135.2 Octopus bimaculoides | reverse complement strand
TATATATATATATATATATATATATGTATATGTATATATGTATATATAAATGCATGCATATATATATATATACATATATATATGAATATGATTATATATACATGCATATACGTATGAATGTATGCATATCTGCGTGCTCGTGTATATATGTTTTATATATATTCATTATATATATATATTGTATATATTTATCATATGTACGTGATATGCTCGTAATATATGTCATGTATTGCTTCTTAATGCTGTTAATTTATATATGTTCATATATATGTTTCTGTGTGTGTACGTATATTTATATTTATATGTATACACATATACAAACACGCACAAACACATACACACACGCACACACGTATGCACTTCCTGAGAAACACATGCTTTAATACAATCTTGTTTATAGGCAGAGAAATTTAAGGTGTTTCAATGTATATCGAAACTGGTGCGTGCGTACACGTGTGAACATGTGTGTGCGTACATGTATGTGTATGTATGTGTCTGTAAATTTACATAATAAAGCAAATTACTCGAAGCAATTATTTCATGGTTTAAACTGTGATTTAGTGCCGAGCCGGGATTATGGTTACATTGACACGGAATTGAGGTGACATAAGTTAGATATTCATTTCGCAGCTTATTTATTTTAACTGGACTACGTCTGAAGCGTATGACTTTCATATTGTTGTGTTCAATACCCTGATGCGGGACGGGCTCCGCTTTGGTTAATTGTCCTCGGCATTCTATATGAACATGAAGTCATTACGAATTATTCGCTATTTCACATTGTCTTATAGCAGATACAATAATCATTTGCTCGGCGAATTAGCAGAATCTTTAAAGCTTTCAGTTGAGTAATGTTCCGGCTCTCTAAACTCAGAGTTCGAATCCTGCATTTCGTTCTTTCGATGTCGATAACATAAAGTAGCAGGCAAGTACATGGATCAATCCCCATCTTCGCATTTATCTCCGTCTTTCCGAATCGTACATATGATTCAAAGGTCAAAATGGTTGACGCTGATTCGTCCTGGGAATTTGCATATGAGTTCCCATATCTCCAGAACATTTATCCTAATGTACGTAAGCGTTCTGGAAAGAAATTCAGTTGGTCGAACAACTGAATGCTCCTCGAGCCTGCCGAAGAAGCCATCACTAAAATAATTATTATCAATAAGTATTTAATGTTTTATTTTTGATTCATTCAAAGCAATGACTGTTTGCACTATAAAGCAGAAGGCCAGATCTCTTTCACTTCTCTCCTACATCTAGAATCTAATCTTAAAAAGCATCACAATATAAGTCAGGTGTTCTTAGTTATTCCCCAAGCACCACCATAGTATATATGTAGTGGTTATCTACTTCTTTCCGTCAACAGATTTAAGCTCTATCTCGCTCCCTTAAAGGGTCTCATTCCCTTGTGGCCGAGTAATTTTTTTGTTTTTAATTTTTATTTTTTGATCCGATCCGATTCTTTGCATTTCCCTCCCGAATTGGGTTTTTTTTTTTTACAAAACAGAAACAAAAACTCTTAGTTTTTATCGATTTGATGTTTGCAACTATAATGTAAAGCGAAAGAGAGTAATACGAATACAAAAATCAAAATGAAAAACAAACTATAACATGAAATTTTTATCTCTCTTTTGATAATAGCACAGAGTTAATCTTACAAATTGAACCGTTGAACTTTATCTATCTATCTATCTATCTAT
>NC_068996.1:13821449-13822811 GCF_001194135.2 Octopus bimaculoides | reverse complement strand
CAGTTCCATGATTTTAGATTTCATTGTTATTGTTACTATTATTATAATCGTTAGTGATATTATAACTAGAAAACTAAATAAAGAAATTGTTATTATTACTACTACTATTATTATTATTATTATTATTATTATTATTATTATTATTATTATTATTATTATTATTATTATTATTATTATTATTATCATTACTATTGTTATTATTATTATTATTATTATTATTATTATTATTATTATTATTATTATTATTATTATTATTATTATCATTACTATTTTTATTATTATTATTATTATTATTATAATTATTATAAATGTTCAGGTGGGGAGCTGGCAGAATGGTTAGCACGCCGGACAAAATGTTTGCGTTATTTTGTCTGTCTGTACATTGTGATTCCAATTCCGCCGAGGTTTATTTTTCCTGTCATCTTTCGGGGTCAATATAATAAATACCAGTTACGCACTGGAGTCGATGTAAACAACTAGCCCCCTCCCCCAAAATTTCAGACCTTATGCCTATAATAGAAAAGATTATTGCTATTATTTCTTCCGTTTGAACACTGTGAGTTCAAATTCTGCCAAGGTCGACTTTGCCTTTCATCTTTTCGGGGTCAATAAATAAAGTACCAATCGAACACTCAGGATCGATGTAATTGGCTTACTCCCCACAACCCCGAAATTGCTGGCCTCGTACCAAAATTTGAAGCGATTATTATTTATTATTATTATTATTATTATTATTATTATTATTATTATTATTATTATTATTATTATTAAAAGGCTCAACAGATATTCGTACAAAATACCATGTTCAAGTCACGTCGAAGTCAAATTTCTACTTCATCTTTCAGAGTCGTTACGATAGAGTCAAAGAACTGGAATCGATTTAATCGACTAAGATATCAATCCCAAATTTGTGGGCTTATGCCTATTCTATAAATTTCTACAATCATCCACGCTACTGCTGCTGCTACAACTTTTATTGCTGCTACTGCTGCTGCCACTACTTACTACTACTACTACTACTACTACTACTACTACTACTACTACTACTACTACTACTACTGCTGCTGCTGCTGCTGCTACTACTACTACTAATACTACTACTACTACTACTACTACTACTACTACTACTACTACTACTCATTTGGTTTATATTTGCTGAAAGTAAATGTGTGCGTGCCTATATATAAGTATTATATATTACATATACAGACATGTATGTTACGCCTACATACGCAACACACATGCACAAACACATACAAACACACACACACACATTCACATAAATAGACATAACATCAACCTGAAGCAAATAAATGGAATTATCTACCTTAATATATATATATATATATATATATATATATA
>NC_068996.1:13819867-13820808 GCF_001194135.2 Octopus bimaculoides | reverse complement strand
TATATATATATATATATATATATATATATTCACACACATACACACACATATCTATATGAAATTTACTCGATGGAAACCAATTACTACGAATACATTTCCCGTGTCGGAATTACACATTTTGTCTGGTTAACGCGTTACAATAAATTTCAAAACAGTGTAAAAGTTTGTACTCCATGTTAAGAACACGCTACGAACACTCTACAAACATAGGAGAATAGGTGTGAGAAAATCACAATTCTAAACGATTAGCTAATATATTTGCATTGTTTTCCAAATCAGTCTACACAATCTCGAACCATCAAAATGTACATAACTTGCATGTACGTTTGCATATTATATATTATGCATATGTATATACTGCTTATACAGTGACTCAGAATTTATACAACTCTAGATTTATGGCTCTTTTAAAATCATTATTTCAGAAATATCGGTATACCGATGTCGCTCAAATTGACAAAGAGTTTCAGTGCGTCCTTTAGACGCCAAGGTCGAATAGAGCGTCAGCATCGTATTATACATTTTTTTTTTACATATTTTTAAGTAAGAAGATGTATGAGGTGTTGTTCTTAGTTTATTTATCTATCTACTACTACTAATGATATATATGTATGAGTTTGTATGTATGTATGTAGGTATACATATATATATACATGGCTGTATGTATGTATATATATATATATATGTATATGTATATGTTTGTATGTATATATATATATGTTTGTATCTATATATGTATGTATATATATATGTGTATACAGATATGTATATGCATATATGTATGTATATCGCACTACGATATCTAATAGTCTGGTCCATACAAACAAACATACACACATACAAACACACACATATACACACATGCACACACACACTATATATAAATATATATATATATATATATATATATATATATATATATATATATATATATATATATA
>NC_068996.1:13818034-13819022 GCF_001194135.2 Octopus bimaculoides | reverse complement strand
CCCCTGCGCGTAAATGAGAAAGGATTGTTATTCATATCATCATCATCAACATCATCATCATCATCATCGTTATTATTATTATTATTATTATTATTGTTATTATTATTATTATTATTATTATTATTATTATTATTATTATTATTATTATTATTATTATTAATATTATTATTATTATTCTGCAGACGTAAAAAATCACTGCGCTTATAAGTTGTGGAATGGCTAAGTCTGTAGAGTATTGGATTAGAGGCCTTCCAATATTTACATACATCTTTTGTGATTTTTAGATCAAATGTTATCGTTATTGATTTTGCCTCTCATTCTCCTAGTGGCGGGAGGGTAGGGGGAAATAAATAAACTAGTCATATACGGCGTTCACTCCAATGTACCACTCTGTTTTAGGGTTTAAGATCAAATGTTATTGGAATCCACTTAACCATTCTTCCTTTCCATGGGGCGATAAAATACGTTACAGACATATAGTAGGGTCATTACACTAGACTATAAACATTTCCTACAAATTTTGTTAGTCTTGTTCCGATATAGGAAATCGTTATTGTCTTTTAGAAATAGACGTCTCAATGAAAGAAGGAAGCAGGCATACAGGCAAGCAGACGCAGCAGTATATGACATAGAAGATAAAGTAAAGCATTGCGTTTAATGACCATTTCTTTCGTTTGAAAATTGGAAAAAAAAAGTATAGACATTAAAAAATTTACAAATAACAAACAATAAAAATGGAATTAGTAGAGTTGGTAGTAAAGACGAATGTAAGATGGGAAGCCAAAGACATAATGACAGAAAGAGACAATGGTAAAAAAAAATGATGGTGGGGAGATAGGACAGTGAACCACGAATAGAGATCGACATTTGAAGAAAGCAGGCGAACAAAAAATTGCACGTTCATATGTATATGCATGTATATATATTACATCATGTTTGCATATATGCATACTATATTCATGTATAAATATATATAGATCGGAAGAGC
>NC_068996.1:13815428-13817420 GCF_001194135.2 Octopus bimaculoides | reverse complement strand
ATATATATATATATATATACATACATACATACAAACGCACACATCTTTGAGTGTTTAAGCGTGCGTCTGATTCGATGTAGATGACACGTTTTTATTATTACAAGTCTTTTATGAGGATTCTACCTTATATAGTTCTGTTACAGTGACGTATAATATTATTGTTGGTGTATCCTTTTTAGTGTGACAGAACTGTGCTTTATGTACAAATAAATGTATATTTTACCCACATATACGTCTGCCTTTATAAACAACCGCATGCAAACACATACATACATATATACGTATAGATATTAATATATACGTATATATATATATATGTGTGTGTATGTGTGTATGTGCCCGTATATATATATTTACACATATATGCACACACATATATATGTGTGTGTATCCGTTTAAGTGTGCAAGTCTGTACACACACATACGTATACACGCAAGCGCACACACACATACACACATATGCACACACACATACACATGCACACACGCACACAGATATATATATATATATATATATATATATATATATATATATATATATATATAGTCCGTTAATGATAATACAATGTGACTTGAAATTTCCTGTCCAGAGATGCTAGATAATAATAAGGCGATAGAGAAATACTATCTTTTAGGCGCTGTATTATCGCTATTTGAGTATATAAGTAAATGCATTTGACTCTACTGAATGTCTTAAATATTCTTATTTTGTTTATATATATATGTACATGTGTGTGGGTGTGTGGGTGAGTATGGCTGTGTCTGAGTGTGATGTGTGTGTACGCATACGTATATATACATATATATGTATAAGTGTATGCTAATATACAATATATGTACCATATATATGCACTTATTTACGATATGCATATATGTATGTACATATACATACATACATACATGCACGCACGCACACACACATGTATATATAATATATGTGTGTATGTGTGTGTATATATATGTGTGTATATATATATATGTATATGTATGAATGTGTATATGTATATATATATATATATATGTATATATATATATATATATATTTATATATATATATATATATATATATATATATACATATATATATATATGTACATATGGATGTATGTATATATATGTATGTATGAATGTATGTATGTTTCTTTTCCGCATAAACATTTTATATATGTGGGTAGAAAAAAATGTTAATAATGAAGCAGCTATTCGAGATACAGAAAAAAACATACAACTATTTACTGTGAATATTTACTGATGTAGAATTAAACATTTATTATCTCGTTGATATAATTTCATTGAAAAATCAAACATATTACATCACGTGACAGCAACATTGAGGAGAAAACTTCTTGTGTGTTCCTATGTATGTATGCTTGTTTGTTATTTTCAATAAGATTGTACTGTTGTTCGTATTGCTGGTTTTGAAAATTTTGACATTTACATAATGTAATTATCATTATTCTGTAATATTATTTCCGTTTTATTTAGTTGAGTTGGCAAAACGCAATCCTTCAAATATATACAGACATTTTTTTTTTCTTTTTTAATTAAATTTTTTTTGTCAAGACAATTTTGTGAGCGTTTCAAAAGAAGTGTTAAAAAAAAACCAAATAAAACATACAAGAACAATGTAAAAAATATGTGTCCAGTTCTTCTCCACGTTACAAATCTCCCGAACCATCTCGATGGATGGCTTCTATTTTGTCTTAGATGAATTTTGGTGGATTTTGAGCGTTTACCCATTTTCATCTTGTTTCTTTACTTTTTTGTATATTGCCAACTTGAAATTGTTTAACAGTAAAAAAAAAAAATTGTTAATCTTTCATTTGTTATTATTATTTTTTAGGCGGCGAACTGATAAAACCGTTAGCACGCCGGAGAAAATGCATAACTGCATTTCGCAGGTGTTTTCGTTCTGATTTCAAAATCCGCCATGGTCTACTTTGCCTTTCATCCTTTCGGGATAGATAAAATAAGTACCAGTTGAGCACCGGG
>NC_068996.1:13806198-13811980 GCF_001194135.2 Octopus bimaculoides | reverse complement strand
TTTCTTTCCCTTTTTCGAAAATTGTTCATAACTTTTAAGTCGAATAAAATATCTTAAACAATCTTTAATCACTAATTTTTTCAGGTTTCTCATTGCTTTGTGCACTCTAACACACACAAACGCAAGCATATACAAATACTTTTGAATATTCACTAAAAAAACAAACACACACACAAATCTTCACTCACAGACGTGCAAATGTATTAAGATACACGTGACACGAGCACAAACACCCATACCCATACACACACATGAACGTTAGACTTAAACACACATTCTCACCTTACGTATGCATGCGCTCATACACATATATACACATCATATTGGCTGTGTGGTAAGACGCTTGCTATCCAACCACATGGTTTCGGGTTCAATCTTATCGCGTGGCATCTTGGGCAAGTGTCTTCTACTATAGCTTCGGGCCGACCAAAGAATTGTAAGTGGATTTGGTAGATGGAAACTGAGAGAAGCCCGTCTATATATTTATTCTTTTTTCTTACTTGTTTCAACCATTTGACTGCGACCATGCTGGAGCACCACCTTTAGTCGAACAAATCGAGCCCCAGCACTTATTCTTTGTAAGCCTAGTATTTATTCTAGCCGAACAACCGCTAAGTTATGGGGACGTAAACACATCAGCATCGATTGTCAAGCGATGGTGTGGGGACAATCCCTTACACACAAATACATACATACACACGCACACACACACACAAAGCACATACACATATATTTGGATATATATATATATATATATATATATATATATATATATATATATATATATATATATATATATATGTATATATGTGTGTGTGTGTGTGTGTGTGTATGTGTGTGCGTGTGTGTGTGTGTGTGTGTGTGTATACACGACGGGCTACTTTCAGTTTCCGACTGACAAATATACTTCGGTCGGCTCGAGGCTATAGTAGAAGACACTTGTCCAAGGTGTCACGCAGTGGGACTGAACCCGGAACCATGTGGTTGGGAAGCAAGCTTCTTACTACACAGCCACTCCTGCGCCATATGTATGCGTGTCTTTGTGTCTGTGTTTGTCCCCCAACACCGCTTGCCAAACGGTGTCGGTCAGATTACGTCCCCGCAACTTAGCAATTCGGTGAAAGAGACCGCTAGTATAAGTACTAGGCTTAATAAGTAAATAAGTCTTGGATCGATTTGTTCGACTAAAAAAGCCTTCAAGGCAGTGTTCCACCATGGCCACAGTTAAGTGACTGAAATAGGTAAACGCTAAAGATAAAGTAAAATATTCACCAATTAAAAGTGGATGCTGCACAAATATTTAGATATTTACTGGGAGATAAAAACTCTCATATGGTTTTTTGGTGCCTAAAAGCACATCATAGCTATCTTTTAAAAGCACATCATAGTATTGTTATGCCAGGAGTGCCTGATCACATAATTTTGGGCTGTACCCGCCTTGTCAATGATAGATACCTCGGTAATGGAAATAGCGTTAACTGCTGCGCTAGCCTTATACATAGATATACAGAGTCAAATGAGACACTGATGTCGCTAAAAGCCAGAGCGTTTATCAAAAAAATAAAATATAAAGAGTGACAGAAGCGTTGTTAATAGCGGCAGGTAAAATATTCATGTAATTTGCTAGTCGCAGCAGCGGAAGTAGCAATGATTGAATGCCGCTGCCGATAGCTATGATGTGCTTTTATGCACCAAAAATAATAAAAAAAGAGTGTTAATTTATTAACTGATCTAAAGAACCTATCCATTTGTCCTTTAACATCAAAGGACAAAGCAGATATCGTTACGGTATTGAGTTTGTTGATTATGGTAGCCTTAGGTATGTAATTCTGTCTTAAAACCCACTAGCTACCAAAGCCAGAGCATCAGTGACATGGCTATATACAACCACAAATATGTATTTTTATGCATGTGTGTGTGTGTATACATATATACATACACGCATATACATGTGTCCAAAAAGCCATTAAACACTATAGCATATTTAATAAATATAGGGCTAGATTAGCCTTTTCTATCAGCACAAATAGCAGCAGCACATAACACTAGTAGATTAAACAGTTTCCATATAAACAATTACAACAATAGAAACCAGAATAATAGTTGTAGTTCAATAAATAGCAACAATGTCAACTTGAGTGAAGAAACCATAAGTAACCCAAGTATCAGGATAAGAGCTATGGTTTGACAATCAATAAAATGGAAACTATCTGAACAAACTCCCGCGTTAGCCTGGAAGTAGAGGGTGTGAATCCTAGAAAGCGCAGTACTCAGAATATTGTCTATGTGAGAAAGAGTAATGGCTTTGAAAGATAGACAGGATATTTTAGAAATTATCCTTAGTTAAACTGAATCGGAAGTAGTAGAACTATCAAATGCGATTATGCAAGGAACAGGGTTGTCCGCTTAATTCTAACTGTAGATATAAAAGTATTGTATGCAGATGTAAGCTTATCTCGTAGAATAGGGTGTACTTCTATATCGGAGCTGGGAGAACTTCTATATCAGAGCTAGCTCACGTCATATTAATCAAAAAATTGCCAATCTCTTAAGTCCATTTAGAAATAGGAACACAATAAATACTACTAGCCTTAGTAAACTAAATTGGGCACTAAAAGATAGTAACAAATTATATTCTATTGCTTGAGAAATAATTATTTAGGCAAATCCTTATAGAATAGGCGATAATATATGTAGACTTTGTGCGAAAGAATTGTACAAAATTTCCAGTTTTAAATTTACTCTTATAAACACAAGACAGGAACAAGTTCTAAGATGTCCACACTTAAGAAAATCTACGTTTAAGCAATTTAAATGACCACAACTGTTAGTTACATTAATGATTATAATATTAAATGATATTTACACCAGCACTACGATTAATAATAATTATAACAATAATATTAAGGGTATAAACCCATAATAAGTAAAATACCTCTGAATAAATAATGTACCCCATACAACAACATGTAAATAAAATTTCTAAAATTGGTTGAAATCTGAATAAATATATTAAAACCACGCACGAAGAAGTTTGTTTCTCAGCCACATGGTCCCAGATTCAGTCCAATTGCGTGGCAGCTTCGTCACGTGTTCTCTGCAATAGCCTCGGGTGACCACAGTTTTGTGAGTGTATTTGGTTGACGGGAATAGAAAGAAGTCTGCCGAATATGTGTATGCGTATGTGTGTCTTTCTGTCTGTGTTTGTCCCCCACCCTGCTTGACAGCCCGTGTAAGTGTGTTTGCATACCCATAACTTAGTTTTTCGACAAAAGAGAACGAAAGAATAAGTTAAGATTAAGTACTGACGTCGATTCATGTAACTGAATGTTCAAGGCGTGTCCCCAGCATGTCCGCTGTCAGATAACTGAAATAGATAAAAGATCACACACACACACACACACACACACACACACACACACACACACACACATATATATATATATATATATATATATATATATATATATATACGCACACACAATTATATAAAGAGTAATGTAGCGCACATACTAGTGTATGAAAGTGTGATGCACTCACACACGCACACATGCACACACACGCACACATACGTACAAGCCTACATACGTACAGGCCTACATACGTACATATATGTAGAATAGATAAAATCTAAGCAGAAAAAATAATTTAGATATTCAGAATGTTTCATCTTTTTTACTTTACGTAACTCACCTTTGCTCTGATAAGGATATTATATCTTTCTATATTTGTATGTATATACGTTTGTCAAAACCATAGTTATATGAGAGAAAAATATATACGCGTGTGTGTTTAATTTTACTATGTATACTTTGATATTATTGTGTCATATACGCAGGTGTGTAAGATTATATATATATATATATATATATATTTATATATACAGGGTGCAATGGGTAAATTGTCACCATTTTATACTTTTAATTTCGTGCATGCACATTGTCTGTTTTTGACTATGTCGACTACACAGTATAGTAGGGTCAGTTGGGCACTACCTGTGAGAAAAAACAGCACAATCATGCAATTCACTCTATCAGGAATTTAGAAGAGATATGCTGTACTGCTTAGCATTCGCGCCGGAAGTTCCAAAACGAACAGATGGTAGACACAGAGAACAGCCGTTGGCTTGGCGTGTCGCCAAAACATGTACCGACAGTGATAAAAATCAAACAACATGGTGTTTGGAGTGAGCACTAGTGATGGCCACGTTATGCCTGCATTTATCTTCCAGCATGGCCTCATACTCAACACGGAGGCCAATATGGTGCCTGAAGAAGATAGAGCTGCGCTGGGTCAAGAGGGTAGCTGCTGGAAGACCCTATGTCTCGCAACAGGACTCTACCTCATGCCACAAAAGAAAGAGAACCCAATCACAGCGGTCAGACAATTTCTGTGACCACACCACCCCTATCTAGCCAGACTGCAACCACCTTGATTATTAAGTATGGGATGCATTTGAGCGAAGGACCTGCAAAACTCTTTGTAACCTCAAAGATGAATTGAAGGCAATGATTATGGCAATATTCACCATTTTAAAGAAGGAAACCGTCCAGAAGAATTGCAGGGAATTCAGAAGTCTTCTGGAGGTCGTGGTTGGAGCCAATGGCAATGTTTTTGGATGAATTTACTCTTTAGTATTTAAAGATATTTTGACACAATTTTGCTAAATATATCTGGTAAAATGAGATGTCAGTATTATTTTCATTTTTGCGTATTACTCACGGAATTTCTTACTAAATTTTATGCAGTAAACTCAAAAGATCTGGCTCTGAAGATGCTTTCTTGTTATTTTTGTGAAGTGTCTTGTCCATTATGTCCCAGAGGTGTTCAATAGGGTTCATATCTGGTGACTGGCTTGGCCATGGAAGCTTTTTTAATGACAATCTCATCCAACAAGTCTTGCGTCATTTTAGCCATATATCAAAGAGCCCCACCTTCCATAAATAGTCTTCTTTAATCCTTTCACTGCTGGAGAAGATAGGAAGGAGCCATTTCAACAATATGTACACATATTTATCTGAGTTTATATTTCCTTCACACTCCACCAGCTCTGATCAAGCAATGCTCCAAATTGCTCCCCAGACCATCACAGAATAGCTGTCGTGTTTCATTGTTGGCTGCAACCTCTTCACATCAAATTCTTGATCACACATTCTCCAGACCCACACTCGGCCATTGTCAGAAAATACAACAAATCTGGACTCATCAGAGAATATGACAGTATCCCAAAAGGCTAATGTCTCTCCACCATATCACTGGCCCAATCTTTCCTCCACTTGATGTTGGCTGGTCGAAAAAGCGGCTTCCTTCTTGTTGCATTGCCATAGTAACCAAGATTGTGGAAATAGCTGACAGCTGTTCTGGGACTATCCTCTACACTTCTCTTAGCAAAGAGAAGGGTCTTGTCAGAGGGCCTTGGTTGATCTAGGCAAGGTGATGTGGATCCCTTCGCGTCTCAAGTGAATTGCATAATCAGTCTATTAACTGTAGGAACCGAGATCCACCTTCTGAATGAACCAAGTACGTCCTCTTTGAAAATCAGACGGCTTTTTTTTTGTACATGGTATGATTAAACATATAGAACCTAAACATAAAAAAGTCAATTAATAAAAAGTATAAACCTTTAGAAGTTAGAATAAACATAAAACATGTTTTATGGAGTGTCTCTTTACTTTTGTCATGTCTGTGTGTATATATATGTGTGTGTATGTGTGTGTGTATGTGTGTGTGTAAGTGTGTGTGTGTGTGTGTGTGTGTGTGTGTGTGTGTGTGTGTGTGTGTG
>NC_068996.1:13804563-13805799 GCF_001194135.2 Octopus bimaculoides | reverse complement strand
CGTACGTCATGGAAACCGGGAAACCTGCCCTATGCTCCACAAGGGGTAGAAAGGACAAACAACAACAATATATATATATATATATATTGGGTTGGAAACTAAGTTGCTGCTGTTTTTCTTAAATTTTAGAATTTGTTGAATTTTTAAATTTTGGAATCTATTTTGTTTGTTTATTTTTATTCTGGTTGAATTTTGTTTGTTTTCATATCATTAAAATGGAATGTCAAGTTAAGAAAAACGAGCATTTTCGACACCTCCTTCTTTTTGCTTTTAATCAAGGTTCTAAGGCCGTAAAAGCTGCTCACGACATTTGTGCTGTGTATGGAGAGGGTACCATAGCTGAAAGAACCGCTCGTGATTGGTATGCCAAGTTCATAAATGGAAATTTTGACCTCAAAGACGCACCTCATTCTGACCGTCCAGTTGAGTTCGGCGAAGAGCGATTAAACCAACTTTTTCACGAAAATTCTCGTCAAACGACAAGGGAACTGGCAGATAAAATGGAATGCTCCCACACTGCTATAGAGAAGCATCTTGACTCCATGGGAAAGGTTCAGAAGTATTGAGCATAGGTTCCGCATACTTTAAGTAACAACAAAAATCAACGTACCACAATCTCCGCTCGTTTGCTTGCTCGTCACCGCTCAACTCATGGACACAAGCAACGATTTCTTTACCGAATCGATACTGGCGACGAAAAATGGTGCCTATACATTAATATGAAGCAGTGTAAGGAATGGTTTAATCCCGGTAAACAAGCGACACTGCGCGTGAAACAAGATCTTCATCCGTGTAAAACGATGCTGTGCGTATGGTGGGACTGGGAAGTGATTATCCATTACGAATTGCTTGAACGGAACCAAATGGTCAACGCGGAACTCTACGTTCAACAGATGGAACGATTCAACACGGCTGTTCAAGAGAATAGTTCTTCAGCTGCACGACAACGCCCGCCCTCATATCGCCAATATGACCGAGGAAACCATCAAACGCATGACTGGGAAGTGCTGCCACACCCGCCGTACTCTCCTAATTTGGCACCAACGGATTCCCACCTCTTTCGATTTCTTTCAAATGCTATGCACGGAGTTTCGTTCAATACTGATGCAGAATTGAGAGCTTGGTTGGATCAATTTTTCGAGTCTGAATCGGGTAATTTCTACCGACGAGGTATTGAAAATGTTGTTGAAAGTGAGGAGGAAGTTGTAAACAACAAGGGTGAATACATTAGTGATT
>NC_068996.1:13796029-13803564 GCF_001194135.2 Octopus bimaculoides | reverse complement strand
CATTCTTTCCGTAATGTCTTCCAGTCAGTCCCATCATTTGTTCATTTATATTATGTTAAATTTTTAAATGTCATCTTTTCTGTATTCGGAAATAAGGTAAAGAATGCCTTGTCTGAGATAATGACATTCTTCCACTCCACTATAACGCTATGTAACGTTTCTTTTTTAAAGTAATGGTTTTCTGATTTCTGCACTCTCGTGAAATCCGGGTTTGTGCAGATTTTTTTTTTTTTGTGGAAACTGGGTTCTCAAGGTGGTCATTAAGCTCTGCAGTAATTGTAGGAGCTGTACTTTTGTGAACCTTTCTAACAATTCGCGTAAGAGTCCGACGGTCCCTATCTGAAAGTTTTGGTTTTCTTCCGGAGTTTTGTTTCGACGAGACGGTTTATCCGATTTTCTCAAAGACTGCCATTACCTTCGAGACAATACTTCTTGATGCACCAAACATTTCGGCTGTTTTCGTTACGCTAGCGCCTGCCATACGAGCACCAACTATTTGACCTCCTTGAAAGTTCGATAGATCTGTCGTTTTAATGAATTTTAGTTACCTTTTTCTGATGATATCTGAAAAGAAACAGCAATTTTAGCAAAATATATTAAGCAACATTAATAATAAATCATAAAACATGAAAATAAACAAGCTTTTCAAAATTATGATGCTCTGATGCTAGTTCTTTCCATTATTTTGTCCTATATTATATTATATTATATACTCCAGCCGAAATAGCAGTGCTTCTTGAGTTGAAGAATTGGAAAGTTAGCTGTAACTTCGCTATTTTATCAAACCTATGGAAGCACATACACGCATACACGCGCGCGCGCGCGTTTCAAGACTCTAAAAAGGTATTATTCTCCTCATATGCTTTGGGAGCTTGGAATCATGTGCGAATATACATACTGTACTGTCCTTGATGACATTGAGATGTTTATAGAATATGAAAAGAAATAGTCCCAGCCTAATTCCTTGAGGAGCTCAACTTTTGCTGTGCTTGAGTGAATTCTATCAAATCAGGAAATACTTAATCGAGAAACACTTAATCCATCGAATCTGTTCAGTTCACCAGGAAATACTTTAACTAGTGCAACATATTACACCGGACTCCAAAATCGAACAGTTTGAACAGTAGGATGTTGTGGTTGACTTAGTTGGAGACTTTGCTGAAGTTAAGATATATAGCATTAGTAGTCGAGCCCTCCACCAAAACTTTAGTGATATTATCGGCGCGATATGAAACTATATAAAAGCTGTGTTAGGCATTCTCAACAGCAAGGAAAGCTCTGCTGGGTGGAATTTGCGGTACTGTTACTCTCCAAGAAGCAAGTTATTCTTGATCTCAACGCCCTTTCAAAACACTTCGATGATGTGGAAGGTGAGTGTAATTGGGTTGCTACAAGTGATCTGTTCCCTTTTCGAAAACTGAGATGACAGATTGGGACAACTGTTTTTGTATGTAGCCTGAATATGAATCTTTTTTCCGAAGGCTGTTTAGAGGCGATGTAAGTTGATGTCTGAATTCCTTTATGACACTAACGGAAATCTATCAGGGTCTACTGCAGAACAATAATCGGTTTAATTTATTTCTCTAAGACAGTGAAATTTATGTCAGAAATATGTTGGGGATAGAGTTTGTTAAAATATAAGTCAGCTCAAGTGAGATCACTAAAGACAGAGCAATACTGTTTTTGTAGGTCCTCTGCTATTTCTTTAGCTTCATGGTGAAGAATGTTGTTATCATCAATCAGTGGACCAACGGGTGAGATAGAGGTCTTACGTTTATTGGTAAACGAATAGAACAGTTTTGTGTTTGATCTTTTTAATAACACAGTTTTCTTCTGCAGCCCTTTGATTATTGATGTACATTTTCGTACTGTTCTACACCTGATATTTTACCAACTCAAGTATATCCATTGCTATTGACTGTGGATGCTACCGACGGCAATATTTTAACTGGTTGATTTTTAAAATTAAATCTTGTGATTCTCTCGATAAACGCTTTTTTTTTTTGTTTTCTGGGAACTACTTCTGTTTGTACTTGAGAGTTTCGTAGGAGCGTGTTTTGAGCATGTATAGATGTCAATGTTCTCAAACTTCTGCCATGCTGCTTCAGTACGAGAGGAACTGTGAGTGAAGGACTAGTCGATAAATGTCAGATATTTTCTAATTACTCTCGAATCTGCTTTGTGAAGACCGACGTTGTCCAACAGTTGAACTGGGGCGGGAATGAATGGTTTAGCTTTCACATGCCGGAAACTAAGGTTGCAAAGTCGTGGTAAAAGAGAAGTTATTTTCGATTGAAATGTGATGGATGGAGCTAGAGTGGTTTGTTAATATCCGGTCCAAGATACTTTGTCTTGTCTTGTTGGCTGAAGCGCTAGATGGGATAGGATAAATTGTCATCCATTAAATCAAATAACAATTCTTTTCATGCTTTGTTTGGTGTTGGGAAGTAGTTACCTTCTTCAGATTATTTGTAGGCCGCTTCACATAAGGAAGGTTAAAATCACCCGCCATTATTAACTCCGTAGAGCTGTATTTTTGGAGAAAGGACTTGACTTTGTTGATGGACTCTTAAAAGTAAAGTAGAGGTGCGTGAGGTCACCTATAGAGGCCAACAATGATTATATCATTAACTTTGTTGTATATTGAAACAAATTTACAGTAGCTATCGAAAAATATGTCTTTGGCATAATTCGGAAATAGAATGGGCTGCTTTTTCTTCTGGAAGTAAGGAAACTGGAGAAAAGAACTTGAAGATGCAATAACCAAAACTACTTCTTTTCTTTTGTCGCAATTTTCGCATTAGCGACGAGTATCAAGAAAAATTTCCCCTCCCTTAAAGAAAGGACTCTTTTTAGTTCCTGTTCATGTGATTTTTCCCTACCTATAGAAACAACTCTTTTTGCAATAGTAGCTAATGGGACAGTGTAGGTTTCATCATGAATTCTAATTCAAAAAATCTGGTGGAAAAGAACATTGCAGTAATGAAGATGATTAAGCAAATTACAGCAAATCATCAGTCGATAGCCATAAAAATACACAACGAATACAGCTTGCTGGAAGTGATTCCCCCACCTTGTGGTGTATGTAAGTGACATCCAACATCTCCGTTAACAAAAAACAAAGAATATTGTAAAGAAACATATAAACGATGATTTTGCTACTTCTACATACGCAGCAACATTAAATAAGGAGATATGTTCTCCAAATGGTCTTGTGCCGACATCAGTGGAAACTTCAAATTCCACAGTTCAAGGACATTCTAAAGCATATCGAAAGCTTCTAACGAAAGTTTCATTTCATTGAGCATGTATTGCAGCTTTAAAATAAGTTCAGATCTTGTGTTTGGTCAGTTCTAGTTGCGATATTGTGCTTTGTTTTGAACCTTTATGATATAAACGTCCGTAAAGATTGTGAATCTTTATTCTGTAAAGGATTATTAAAGGAGTCAACTCTGTGATAAATCTTTTCCTTGAACTTCAAATTTCGACATAAATTAATTACTTCTTTTAATATTTTAAACTCCAAATGATTGAATTTGGAAAATACAGTTATATGTTCGAATGTTAAAATGTTTTGTTTTTGAAGTGGTATTCAAATGAAGACTTATTTTTATAAATCATTCTGGCTCAATTTTAGGTAAAACGGGCCTTACCATTAGAACAGCACATCCCTAACGATTCCTTGTCCCACTTCTTATCTAACGTCGCATTTGTTACATGTTTTACACATAAATCCTTGGAATATAATGTCTTCAAATGTATAATCATGATCAGGATCATAATTAATCGCTATAGATTCCGTCCATACTTTTTCTACACATTTTCTCAACAAGAAATTTTCTTCCCCTTTTTTTCTCTTTCTCCCGTGTTCTATTTCTTCTATCTTTTTCTCTCTCCTTTCTTGCAATCTTATTTCTTTGTCTTATTTTTTCCTTATGCTTTGTTATTTTTATAATTTCCTTCTACTCTGGAATCCTGTTTCTCTATCTCTATTACTTTCTTGTTTTTGTCCTCTTCTCATATTCGCTCACTTTTGGAACCATATTTTTCTTAATTTCTTTTCACTTCTTCTATTTCTTTTTTTTTTTGCATTAAATGCAATTATATTTTGAATTCTCATTCTTTTTACACTGCATTGTGATGTTTCTTTTCCCTTAAAATTTCCCTTATGTTCATGACTGTTAATGGGAAAGAGAACATCATATTAGTCCTTGCCAATATGACCTCTATATAAAAAAGATGTCTTCCTTCCCGTTCGACCACATATGGCGAACCGAAGAAGAAAATTTTCATCGTCACTTTTGCGATGAATCTGAATTGCTGCATTGTACAATTCACTAATGGCAGTCAATTCAACATCATCGCCATATGTTCCCTACTTGTATACGCTTGATATTCCCGCATTGAGCTGTTAGGGATAAAAAAAAATGTCACCATTTATTGCATATGTACTGTGCAGACAGCTCTCGGTAATTTGTGATATTATTGAAAAAGAGTGACACAGTTCTAAACAAGCAGTACCGTCGCCCATAACTTTTGAAAAAGCTAAGTTAATTTGATTGTGCTGAATATTTTTTGATGAATTTAATAAAGTACTTTGCCTTCAGTTTAAACTTTAGATGGCTTCTTCAATAAGAGATTGGTGATTGATTATGTGAATACCAAAGACTGAAAACTGTATAAACAATACGAATTTCCTCTTAAGGAATCTGTCTTAGTCGCTTCGAGATAGATGACAGGATAAGTGCAATTTTATAAGTCGTGAAAAAAGAAATGAACATTTTTCAATGAATTTAATAAGGTACTTCATGTGCAATGTTGAATTTAGTTGTCTTCGCAAAGCATAAGTGATGTGAATCTAAGCAATTAGCAAACGACAATCTCTTTATGTCTGGCTATATTTCGGTTGTTTCCGGATAATTTTGGTTTAAAAACTGTTTGTGTAATACCTGTGTGTATATGTGTGTGTGTGTGTCTGAGAGAGAGAGAGAGAGAGAGAGAGAGAGGGAGGGAGAAAGTGGGACAGGGAAAGAGAGAGAGAGAGGAAGGAAAGAGGAAAATGAAACGGGAGTGAAAGAATAATATAAAAGACAAAGAGAAGAAATGGGAGGGAAAATACGGAAAGTCGGAAGGAATATGAAAGATAGATATACAGAGACAGACAGGGAAAGAGAGAGAAAGAGAGAGAGAGAGAGAGAGAGAGAGAAAGGGAAAGAGACAGCGAGAGAGAAAGCGACAAGGAATGAGAGAGAAACAGACAGAGAGATACAGAGGGACAGAGAGAAATACACACAAAAAGGCACACAGAAAGACAGAGAGAAGGAAACAACAGAAAGAGTTTGATCAATCGTTAAAATGTATGTTTATGCGTATTGCTATTTTTAAGTGTGTGTGCATGTGAGTGAATATATCTGTGTGTGTATGTGTGTGAGTATTGCAATTAATATGTGTGTAACATGGTGTTGCTGTTTAGCTCTACATTGAACATGATCAAGTAGATCTATGGTTTACAATATTCAAGCTAGAAACATAATCTTTGTTTTCTTCTTATCCAATGTGTCCTTTCATTTCTTGTGGCATTGAGGGAGACTTGATTCTTATTTTTAGCAGTTCGAGCAACAATGGAAAAATTTTCTCATTTGGTTTGAATCTGTGTGCATAGATAATATATATATATACAATGATACCTTACTTTACGAGGAACCGGTTTACGAGATACCTGGTTTACGAGTTTTATTTTTCAAGCACAAGACCCAAATTTTAGATGAAGTTCAAAACTTTCTACCACAATAACTAGTGCTTCTATGTGTTACCGAGAAACTTATAGAGAACGAAATAAAGCTTCTTCTAAATAAACAACTCTAGACATGATTCTATGTTAAAAAGAAATCTACAAGTCCGTCTACGAGTGCTTTTGAATCGGCGATTACATTTACAAGTGATGGTGTGTACGATTCTAGTGCGTGTGAAAGTTATTTAGAAAACGATTATATTTTTTAATATAAATAATCTTGACATTCTTTTTACTTTACATAAAATATTTTTTATATTCTACTGTTATTTTATTGCCATTTATTTACGTGTATTATAAATTTTGTAGGTAAAATATTCTTCTGGGAACGAATTAATTACAATATATAACATTGCTACTATGGGAAATTATTGCTCTCTTTTAAGAGTTTTCGCTTTACGAACGGTCTCCGAGAACAAACCAACTCATATATCGAGGCATTACTGTTCACACACACAAATACACACGCACACATGCACACACACGAACACAAACACAGACACACACACAAACACAAACACAGACACACACATGCATAGGCGCAGGTGTGATAGTGTAGTAAGAAGCTTGCTTCCCAACCACATGGTTTCGAGTTCAGTCCCACTGCATGGCACCTTCGTAGTACTTTGAGCTTCTACAGCCTCGGGCCGACGAAAGCCTAAAGAGTGGATTTGCTAGACGAAAAGTCAAAAAAGTTCATCGTATGTATATATATATATGTGTGTGTGTGTGTGTGTGTGTGTGTGTGTGTGTGTGTGTGTGTGTCTTTGTTTGTGTCTTTGTGTCTGTGTCCCCAACACCGCTTGACAACCGGTGCTGGTGTATTTATGTCCTCGTAACTTAGCTGTATGGCATAAGAGGTTAATTAAATAACTACTATGCTTAAAAATACGTCTTGGTGTCGATTTGTTCGACTAAAAGAAACCTTTCAAGGTGATGTTCCAGCATGGCCGCAGTCATTTGACTGAAACAAGTAAAAGAATAAAAGAAGATATTCCGCAGAGGTTGTAATGAATGAGGGAAACGGAAAATAGAATTCAAGAAAATCGTTATTCATCACAACAATCGTTTCGACCAATCTTGCGTCGGTCTCTTGCGGGTGGGATACTATAGAACTGGTTGTGTTGCATTCTTTAGCGTACGTGCATCTCGTTAGGTGTCTTGTTTTAAAGAAGCTACCTCACTCAATATACTCCGTTTCGCTTGGTTCGTTTATACAACATGCTGCTTTTGCCAGTAGGTTGTTGGCTATAATGACAGGCGATGGACACAATTTCAGGGTTATAACCGGTTAATTGGTCTGACTATTGTTCATAGTGACTACATGACATATAGTAAAATAGCAAAAGATAAAAAGGTCAAAAGATAAGAGTTTAAAGATAAAATGAAAATAAGTATTCACGTGTTGACATAAACACATATACATATGTACATACACACACACGCAAGCGCACACAAACACACACACTAGTGGTCTCGTGGACACACCCACGCTCGCGCTCTTAAGGAGGTAGCGTTGCATACGGTCATTAACAACTAAAATGGTCTTATTAAAGGCTAACTAACAAAGGCATCTGTTAACCCGCTGTGCGGCTAGATTGCAGTTGGTTACACATGACTGGACCGGGGTACCTGGCGGCTGTTTGATGTATTTATATAAACTGCCCAGCTACTACGATCGTATTCATATATTTTGAGTGTATATGTAAACACACGCTTTCATATATATATATATATATATATA
>NC_068996.1:13794360-13795932 GCF_001194135.2 Octopus bimaculoides | reverse complement strand
ATATATACTCTTTTACTCTCTTTTACTCTCTTTTACTCTCTTTTACTCTTTTACTTGTTTCTGTCATTTGATTGCAGCCATTCTGGAGCACCACATTCAGTCGAGCAAATTGACCCCAGGACTTATTCTTTGGACGCCTATTACTTATTCTATCGGTCTCTTTTGCCGAACCGCTAGGGTTATGGGGACGTAAACAGATCAGCATCGGTTGCCAAGCTATGTTGGGGTGACAAATACAGACACACAAACATATACACACACACATACATATATATATATATATACGTATATACATATATACGACGGGCTTCTTTCAGTTTCCGTCTAGACTTTGGTCGGCCCGAGGCTATAGTAGACGACACTTGCCCAAGGTGCCACGCAGTGGGAATGACCTCGGAACCATGTGGTTGGTAAGCAAGCTACTTACCACACAGCCACTCCTGTGCCCCTATATATATATATATATATATATATATATATATATATATATATATATATATTACAAATTAAAAGGGTAAAGGATTATCAATTTATTAATTAATAAATCAATTAACAATTAATAATTTTTATCAAGCCCATCGGTATGAAAGCACCATTATTGGTGGAGAACTTATGTAAAAGCTCATATATATTTATAAATATAATTAAGGGATCAGCAAATATTTGCTTCACCATATACCGAGGTTCAGAAATAGTAGCTAAAAAAGCTGAGAATCCCACAGATAGCATCACTTGATGTGATGCTATCTGTGGGATTCTCAGCTTTTTTAGCTGCTATTTCTGAACTTCGGTATATGGTGAAGCAAATATTTGCTGACCCCTTAATTATATTTTATCTCAAGATTTCTTGCCAATAGTAAAAGACCTGGTTTCTGACTTTGATCAAAGACTCCTTCATTAGAATTTCACCATCAATAAGGTATTTTTGTTTGTATGTATTTATTAATGTATATGTGCAGATTTGTATGTCTTACGTGTGTATTCTCGTGGATATAGTTGCATATCAAGACATGTTTATATATATTTATCGACCAAAACCTTTGGAAAGTTTTATAGATTTTTACAGTTCCAGTGATGGATTTGATCTATATGCTTAAGGTTTAATTCCCCAACATTATGATAGTAGTAGAAAAACCCCAACCTATAATAGTGTTGCCACTCTGACTATGGAAACCTTTATAACCATATCCATGTATAATGCTTACACCTTCCTTAGAAGTGATTGCCCCTTATACTATAACTACTAGATAAGATACAATAAAATCAGAGAATTCTGCCTAGAACCAATTACTAGCCTGATAGCCTTGGCTATGTCAAGATGGATTTTTATGTATTCTTCTTCCCACTTGGATTTAAAATGTTGCCACAATTATAATATGTCAATTCTACTGTAATTTTCTACATTTTCGAGCAGCTGAAGATTGCTCTACATCTTGCATTTAATGTAATGCTCGCATTACTTAAATAAATGGAGTAGCATGAAACGTGCGTACTGCAATCATCTTTAAAATCAGTGTTGCTTATTTTGATCTTTTATATATATATATATATATATATGTATGTATATATATG
>NC_068996.1:13782858-13787858 GCF_001194135.2 Octopus bimaculoides | reverse complement strand
TATCAAGTTTGATTTCCTCCGTGTATGCAAATGAGGTTGTATAAAATCAAATGGAGATTGACAAGCAATATACAATGAAAAACTGTCTTGAAATCCAACCATTTAATTTTTTTACATGAACAGCTCCAAACGTAAGAATTATATCCACGTCACATACGTTGGAAAAATAACCATTTCCATACATTTTACCTGGAACCATGAAGTGATTAACACGAACATTTTCGAGTGACATGTAAGAATTGATGTTTCATGTCTGAGATAAAATTCACAGTTGTAGAATTCGAAGTTGGTGATTCTACCTAAATAGCTATGAAAGGGCACAGATAACCAACAAACCCTTTCAAGAAACATTATTCACAAAATGCTGAAAAATACCATCTCATAACTAACCGCACTTTCTCACTAGTTTCGCACGCACGCACGCGCACACATACACAAATACACATGCTCTCTCTCTCTCTCTTTCTCTCTCTCTCTTTCTCTCTCTCTCTTTCTCTCTCTCTCTATTTCTTTCGTTCTTTCTTTCTTTCTTTCTCTCTCTCTCTCTCACTCTCTCTCTGTCTCTCTCTCTCTTTTACATCAAAACTAACTGTGTGCATTATAGTTCGTGCATATAATGATTTATTATTAGCGATCCTGCAGTCACTGAACAAGTTTAATGCGTCGAAACACGTTAGGAGTTGTCGCTCTTGTATGTCATTAAACATTGATATAATGTTTATCTGTTTTCAATAGTGCCTCAATCCTGCTCGCTATGCTAAGTATATTAGCACTAGCATTTATAATTTATTTTATGTGTAGATGGGCTATCCGTGTAGTTGAGGAGAATTGTCACTAACCCTCAGGAATAAATCCTTGCTAATTAAATCAATAGCATAATAATAATAATAATAATAATAATAATAATAATAATAATAATAATAATAATAATAATAATAATAATAATAATGATGATGATGATGATAATAATAATAATAATAATAATAATAATAATAATAATAATAATAATAATAATAATAATAATAATAATAATAATAATAATAATAATAACAATAATAATAACAACAACAGCATCAACTGAGAAAACTCTAGCAGAGAAGATCAATGGCATGCTGATAGAGCCAGAGACGACACCTGAATGACTCCTAGAAGGGAAAACATTCTAATTCTAAAATCGTCTAAACTAAAAATCCACGATTCTGCAGACTTGCAACATGTCCTCCTACAACCTACAGAGCATTAACTGCAATAATATTCATAGAATGGGCATGCGATTCATAGAATCTAGAAGAAAACAACTTGTTTCCAGAAGAGCAGTAGGGATATTGTAAAGAGGCATATGGCTGTAAAAAATAAATTATTGATTAATAAAGCCATAACGGACGACTGTGGGAAAGAAAAAGAAGGGTCTAAGCATGGCTTGGATCGATTACCTGTAGCTTGTTGACAGCATTCCTCACGCAAGGACTCTGAAATCACTACTCATGAGTAAGGTAATACCAGCAGAGAGAACATTTACAAAACATGTCATGAACAAATGACAAAAAGGTCTGTAGATACAGACTAAAGAGGGAATTATAAAAACTAAAGACAACCCCATTAGAAAAAGAATATTCCAAGGAGACTTGCTCTCTCCATTCTTTTTTTGTCTGGCACTTTGAACCGTCATGCTATGGTAAAGTCACCAACCGTCTCTTGCATATCTTTGATCTCAAGTTGTATGCTGTGAATGCCAAACAACTGGAAACATTGCTACAAACACTGCATGTATTTACCTAAGAAATAAATGCGAAATTTGGTTTAGAAAAATGTGATAAAACAACCTTGGAAAGATGAAAACTAATTAAGAATAACAATATCACACACGATAAGGAATGAAATAAGAGAACTAGACCAAATCTAGACATATATATATACTTAGAAATCAATGAACTAGATACAGTACAACACAAACAAATAAAAGAAAAAATAAGGAAGGAATATTATAAATAAATTAGATTAATACATAAAACAAAGCTCAATGCGAAGAATAAGGTAATAGGCATCAATACGCTCTCTGTCCTAATTATAAGTTACAGTCACAATATTCTTAACTGGATATTAAATGAACTAATCAGAATAGATAAGAAAAGAAGAAAAAAAATGACCACCCAAAATCGGACATAGAAACATTAATATATACATGCATATATGAGTATATGTGTGTGTTTGTGTGTATGTGTGTATGTGTGTGTGTGTGTGTGTGTGTGTGTGTGTGTGTGTGTGTGTGTGTGTGTGTGTGTGTGTGTGTGTGTACATAATAAATTGAGGGTAGTAGAAAATTACCATAAAATATCCACCATAGGATTACAGAAACGCCTAACCTAGAACCAAGGAGAATTAGCACAATTAGACACAAAGCATGAGCAAAGCAAAAAGAAATTATATTCCTTCTTCAAGGAAGCCGAAAAATAGAAAGAAGAGTTCATAATACCTGATGATTATGAAGGAAAACAAAAACATAAAAGCTACAAAGCAACTAGAATCTAAGCTAAATTGGAACTGCAAAATACCTTGGTAAAACGATGACAAGAAAAGCTCTTACATGGCTTAACAGAAAAAATAAACAAAGTAAAATACTAACACTGGGGCGCAAAATCAAAGCCTTCCCATCACAAGCCCGCAAAGACATATAATAAAGAAAGCTACAATAAATAACTGCAGAATATGTGGTGATGGGAAGAACCAATAAATCATATATTGTCTCTGGCTGCCCAGTCTTAACCAACCAATTATAAACCCACAAAAATGACAGAGTTGGGACTTATATACACTGGAAGTTGTGTCAACACTACGGAATGACAAGAAAAAGAGGATATAGGCAAGAGGGTATAGACAAGAAAAAGAGGCTATGCTGCGGCACCGCCTTGAATCTTTAGTGAAATGAATCGATCCCAGTAATTCGATTATTTTTATAGAAGCGGTACTTATTCTATCGGTCTCTTTTGCCGAACCGCAAGATTACGGAGACACAAACACACCAGCACCGGTTGTCAAGCAGTTATGAGGGGAAGGACACAGATACAAAGACACACACATACATACATACATACATACATACGTATACACACACACACACACACACACACACACACACACACACACACACACATATATATATATATATATATATATATACGACGGGCTTCTTTCAGTTTCCGTCTGCCAAATCTACCCACAAGGCTGTGGTCGGCCCGAAGTTATAGTAGAAGACACTTGCCCAACGTGCCACGCAGTGGGACTGAATACAGAAACAAGTGATTGGGAAATAATATTAATGGGCTTAGTATATATTTACCCCAGTGTCACTTTGGTGACATTCGTTGTTCTGTCACTCAGTAATAATAATAATAATAACAATAATAATAATAATAATAATAATAATAATAATAATAATAATAATAATAATAATAATAATAATAATAATAATAATAATAAGAAGAAGAAGAAGAAGAAGAAGAAGAAGAAGAAGAAGAAGAAGAATGAGCGCTAATTTGAAAAATTGCTGATGTATGGTCTAGATATAAAAGGCCTGAGCGCTGTAATTGAAAAGCTGAAGCAGCGCATACTTGCCAAAAAAGCAAAGCCAGCTAGGTTTGAACAACGAATTAAACAATACCGACAAAACCAATTGTTTAGAATCGAGCAAGAAAGATTTTATCAAGAAATTAATGATGATATAGAATGTGAAAGATTAGTTCCTGATGTTCATAAAAGTCGACGGTTCTGGTGTAAGATATATGGAGTAAACAAGAACAACATAATACTTCAGCTGAATGGCTCTGCGGCCTGAAGTAAATAGCTTTTTATCCCCAGCGAAAGGCTACCCACTTCACAGAAAACAGCATCAGAAATATGAGTAAAAAGATAAGCAATTGCTTATCCGATGGTGTACAAGGATTTTTAATAATAAGTTCAGTAGGTGCCATGAATTTATCGCAGAGCAATTTAATATATTGATCGATAGAGCAAAAATATTCCCGGGTTGATTGACAAAAAGACGAATAGTGTGAACGATGCATCAAAAGGAAATGCTGCCAACAATTACAGGCCAATTTTTTGCCTCCTATTAATGTGGAAGTTACTGTCAGGAGGAATACCAGAAACGCAAATTTCTTGATGAGAACGATATGTTACCGACAGCACCATGACACAATTCACTCTGCCAGACATTTGGAACGACATGCTTTACTGCTTGGCATTAGCGCCAGAAGTTCCAATACGAACATTTCAGAGTGTTTGGGTCTCACACTGAGGATAATGCATGTATCAAGAATGATAAAAATGAAATATCCAGTCAACGTCAAGTTGTTTTGAGTGATCACTACTGATGTGACGTTATGCCTTTATTTATCTTCCCACATGGCCTCACACTCAGCACGACCTCCGTGAGGCCTACATGGAGTGCCTGCAGGATGTAGTACTGTCCTGGATAAAAAGGGTGGCTGCTTCATGATCCTTTATTTGGCAACAGGACTCTGAACTTTCCCACACAAGCAGGAGAACCCGATCATGGCTGTCAGACAATTTCTGCGACCACATCACACCTAGCATCTGGCCACCTAACTTCCCATACTACAATCCCCTTGATTATTAGGTGTGGGGCGCAGTTGAACGAGAGAGCAATAAAATTCGTTGTAACACCAAGGATGAACTCAAGGCGAGGATTATGGCAGCATTCACGTACTGAACTTAAACGAGGAGACCGTCCAGAAGAGGTACGAGAAATTTTGAAGTTTCTGGAGGCCGTAGTTGAAGGCAATGGCGATTTTATTGAATAAATTTACTTTTTAGTATTTCAATATATGTTTATGTAATTTTAGTAAATATATCTGTTAAAATGATATATCAGTGTTATTTTCATTTTTGTGTAATTTACACGTCAATATATTCACCGCACCCTGTATATATATATATATGTGTGTGTGTGTGTGTGTGTGTGTGTGTGTGTGTGTGTGTGT
>NC_068996.1:13780820-13782578 GCF_001194135.2 Octopus bimaculoides | reverse complement strand
ATTTAACGTAACTTCTGGTCTTATTTAATTGGAATTATCTAAACAATAGTAATTAATTTAATGTCTGAAGACAATTGTGAGTACAATCACCACTACCTTCCTCCTCACTCCCCCCCCCTAGTCCTAGCTCACGTGGTTTAAACATGGTTTAAATGTTTCAAATAATTATACTTAACAATCGCCTCCTCTTCCTTGTCATCTCTCGTCATATCCTCCTCCTCCCACTTCTCTTCTTTATCGTCTTTCGTCACATCCTCCTCTTCCCCCTCCACTTTTACGTTTATTTTTTCACCTCTTGCTATTGCTCGTCTTTCATATAGTGTTTTCCCATCATCCTTTCTCTTTAATCTATCTCTTTCTCTTACCCAACTGCCTCTGATCTCGCTCCCCCTCTCGCATACTCTCTCTCTTTTTACCTCTCCCTTTCTCTCTCTCTCTCTCACTGTTGTTTTTTCTTAGAGAGTGATAGAAAGAGAGTGCGAAGATTTTGTGTGTGTGTATATGTCACAGATAGCATACATGTGTTTGTGTTGATGCCCAAGCCATGACATTCATTATATGCGTGTGTACTCTGTATGTGTATGCGTATTGACATCACGGAAGCCGTGTTTTTTTCGTCAATAAACAACAACCAAAAGTTGTGTTTAATCGTTTTCATCAATAAATAGAGGTCCAAATGTCACAAATATTCGTACTGCCCTGCTTTACGTAAGTATCAAAATATATATGTAAAAAAAATATAAAATATACTATTTCTGAGATATTTCGGGTACAAACAAACATCTAGAGTTTTAGTATTATTAAAATAGCGGCGTACACTTTTGCTCATCCTTTAAGTAAGTATGTATTTAAATTTTGTACCATTCTTTTACTGTCTTTTAGTCCCCTCATACTTTCTTCTTCCTTCTTGCCTCTTTTCTTGTTCTCACTCCCCCTCTCTCACATTTGTTGGCCCTCTCTTTAATTCCGACATTTCCTCCTCGTTTATCTCCCTTATACCTTTCTCTTTGTCTCTTTGATTTTATCTCTTACTCGTTTTTCTCCTAATCCTTCAACCCCTCTGCCCCCGACCTCTCTCTTCTGTTTCCATGTGACAGGTGTTCGGTTAGGCATGATTTTTCCTGGCTTAACTGCCGACTGCGAAACATCTCTTATGTCCATCTCATATGTTCCTGCCTCAAGGCTTTCACTTTATACATACAAGATCAATTTGATTCGTCATTATTAGTCGAAAGTCACCTGTTATTATTTTCTTGTTGTTTGTATTTGTAATTGTGGGACATGTTCTCTGTTTCTTGTTTTTGTTGTTGTACACATTAACTTCCTTTCTCACAAAAAATCTAATGGTCTTAGCTTAGACTTTTTAGGGACAACCAAATTTGAACAGTCTTAAGTGTAACTGGCCGAGACTGTAAGGACAATCTGGATACTTGACTGAGGGGAGAAGACCACAAATGACCCGTTCTTGTTCCTTTCATATTCCTCTATTTGTTGTTTTTCCTGTTCACCTTTGTATTGCCTATCTGTCCGGGTATTTTATTGTCAACCATTGCATTTTTGTTCCATTTCATATGTGTATGTGTGTGCGTTTAGGAGTAACGAAGATATGTAGAGACGTAATGCAAATTTATATATAAATGAGGCATGAGCCAAGGATGTTATAGAGACATTAATCATAATTATAATTGGTAAAATAAACATGCATAAATTTTACACCATAAATATATGCGTCTTTATCCCTCTCTCTCTTTATATATA
>NC_068996.1:13766734-13780810 GCF_001194135.2 Octopus bimaculoides | reverse complement strand
ATATATATGCACACAGACACATATCAAAAGTATATAAGAATCAGATAAGGACAATCTACCGACACGCAGACGAGAAAAAAAAACAACACTTCTTAGGTTCGGTCTGATAATTCCACGACCCTGGCCAGCCTATTTCTTTACGGACTCTGAATTTATATATTCAGAAAATCAGTCTCGCAACTCATCGCGAGCCTTCTAGGCGTCGGATTGTCTAAGAACGTTCAACTATTCACAGACTAACAATTTGGATCTTATTAACTGCCAATTGTTTATATGTTATACCCGGTCGAATCCACGTCCCCATCACACTCCACATTGACTTCTCATTGTTCCTGCTGTATTTATTTCAAATTTTCCGCCACCACCCATATTTTCATTGACATATAGGTACTCTACCTCTAGGCATATTGCTTCCGCACGTCATCGCTGACCTTATCATTGCTTGTATTGCTATCAAAGGTATTATTATTATGACTTTTATTAATATGATATCATTTTCTATTGTTATTCAAATATGTGCTCACGGACATCAAAATGTGACTGTTTGCAAGTTAATCTGCTTGCTTCATTTTTTCCCTGTTTATCGTTATTCAATTCGTTCCTGTGTATTCGAAAACATTTTCCACATTTTCTATAAAAATGTAGCATACATTACACAATATCTTTTTCTTTACCTAGTACCTCTAACTGCTGTTCTAGTACAAGACGTCAGGTTGAAGATGTAAACTGAAGGAAGTATTTTCCGCTACCAAAAAAATATATATCTACGAAACATTCCTTTCTTTATAACATGTATTACGCCAAATATTCAGACATTATCTGATGGCAAAACAATTTCTTTTTTAAATTTCACCCAGTAAAACTTAGTAATATTAGTAATAATCCAATTTTCTCACATCTATCTAGAGAGACATCTCTTTGCTGTATAACACAAGTCTTCTTCTTCTTCTTCTTCTTCTTCTTCTTCTTCTTCTTCTTCTTCTTCTTCTTCTTCTTCTTCTTCTTCTTCTTCTTCTTCTTCTTCTTCTTCTTCTTCTTCTTCTTATTATTATTATTATTATTATTATTATTATTATTATTATTATTATTATTATTATTATTATTATTATGAGAGCAGTGCATGCCATCAAAGTGACACTGGGTTACAATTTACCAAGTCCAGTATACCCATCATGACTACCCGTCTGATAAGGTTATACCAGGCACATGCATCACAACCATGTGTGCGCGTCATAATGATCTCATGTCAAGATAAACACAGCTGCTTCTATTATGGCCACCAAACAAACGAAAATTGTGCACTTACCGATCAGTGACGAACTACACAATGGCCTTGGTTGATAGTTAGATCATTCGTCCATGTAAGCATCGTTGCTCAATATAACTCTAGAAATCAGTTATGGTCGGACAATGAACAAGTGAAGTGCTTACAGAAGGGTTTCTTTTCTAAGTGCTCATCTCAGATAGCTTCGGTTGGCGGCTGTTTCATTCCCGAACACTTCATGAGCTTCCTACCTCAGGTTAGAAACCCAGACTCACACTCTCATCAACCCAGCTCGACGCTGAAGATATCACTCCACACATCAGATTTACACCTAGTTGTTTTGACGACTTCAAGATAGCCTCTGTAATTTTAGATATAAAACTACGTTATCTTCCTCCTTGCTCGCCTTTGGATAAAATTTTACGGGTTACATAAATCTGCCACATAGATATTCTTTCTCGCTGTTGGATAAAATTTTTATTTGGTTACATAAATCTGCCACATAGACATTCTTTCTCTGGCTGAGAATTTACATTATATTCTCTTTGTACCTAGAGGAAGAATTACTACTCCCATCTGTTTCTTCAAAATATCTTTATATCTTTTTTCTTTAAAGCATATTTCTTCCGTTTGGAAAACGTATGTATGTAGCTATTGTTGCTGTTTTTCCTGGTAGGCTTTCGTCGTCATTCCCGTCTCATCGATATTGTTAACATTAGCGTTGAAAATTATGTGCTCACTGTCCAGCAACCTATTTATTTTTTTATAAATAAATCGGCTGTCACAAGTTACGGATCTCTGTAAAGCACAGCTTGAAATTGCGAACATCCTCCACTATCTCTATTCACTGACTAAACAAATATCCTATCAATGTTTGATATGGATGACTTGTTTGTGATTACTTCATGTCAGCTTTATGCATGTTGGAATTTACTGAGCAGGCCTAAGCGGTTTTTATACCCCATTTCCTAATGGTTAGCGACACTCAGTTCTAACGTGCTTCTAAAATGTCATTCCAATCTCTCACAAGTACTAAAAAATGAGAAATTCCTAAAACACCTTCAGACGACTGAAGGTAAACTAAGCTGAAAATAATACCTTGTCTTAGATTGGCTGAAGTTACGGCCTTAACTGTTGCTCACGTTCACCTCGACAATCTTCCCATGCAAGTCCAAAATAATTGTCTGTAACTCGAGTTCAAAGCCTTTCTAAAACAAATGCTACCACTCCGTTATCAGATCCTGGACGACAAGATCCATACACCTTCATTGAAAAAGAGCATGAATGGGTACACCACAAAGAAATATCAATGATTTTTCGAATTTTAGTACAAAGTCAATAATTTTGTAGGGTGGGGCAAGTCGATTACGTCGATCCCGATACTTGACTGCTACTTATGTTATAAACACTGAAAGTGGAAAAGGCAAGCTTTGACCTAAAAAGGTAAACACCAGAAAAACGACAGTAAGCAATTTCTTCGATGTGCAAACGATTCTGCCAGCATATCAATTCATTATTTTGTTCTCCACGACACGCGTTCGATCGTTGTGCTTTGCAAAATTAAGATATTTTACAGAATAAAGCAATGTTAAACAGAGACATCACAATACAAAGAAACACATTTATAATAATGTCCTGCAAGTGTAATTATTCTTAATTCTATTATTTCTTTCACTGTACTACTGCAAGCAGCTCTGATTCTGGCGGACGTGCAGTGTATTTTGTATTTTAGTTTCTTGTATCGAATGTGTTCAGATACATGTGCGATGCCTGGAGGTGTTGTTTACTGTCTGTTATATTTGTAAGTCCTGGTGTTGGAGTTTTGAATCTGTCTACATGATCTTTTATCATTTCCAGTCCCTATAATTATTATCAATTTCATTATCATCTTCTTCCAGTTATGTTTCCACTTCTTGCCAACTGTCTTCTTGACAATTTGGGCAGAGAAACGTACTGTATACATTGGTAGTCCATTAAAATAAGCACACCAGATTGAACATTTACTTAGCCATATGATAGAGAAAATGGGAAGTAAGACAGAGAGAAAAAATAAAAATAAAAAATAAAAAGTAAACAAAAGAAATAAAGGGGAAAAAGGAAAAAAAAATCACAGTGACAGTGCCTTTGTCAGTACGCGTGACGCACCAGTTAATACAGTCTTTGACGCTTCCTGCATGGATGATGGTAATTTACGTATATTATTAATAATAATAATAATAATAATAATAATAATAATAATAATAATAATAATAATAATAATAATAATAATAATAATGATAATTATTATTATTATGATTATTATTATTATTGTTGTTGTTGTTGTTGTTGTTGTTCTTGCTGTTGTTATTGACTGAGAGAGCAGAACACGTCATCAAAGTAACGCTGGGGTACGAATGCACGAGGCCCAATATACTCATCATGACTACCCATCTCCTAAGGGTAGCAGTAATAGTAGTGTTAGTAGTAGGAATAGAGTAATAGTAGTAGTCCTAGTAGTAGTAGCAGTAGTGGCAGCAGTAATAGTAGTAACAGCAGCAGTAGTGGTAGTAGTAGTACCAGTATTATTATTATTATTATTATTATTATTATTATTATTATTATTATTATTATTATTATTATTATTATTAGTAGTAGTAGTAGTAGTAGTAGTAGTAGTAGTAGTAGTAGTAGTAGTGTCATCATCACTACCATCATGACTATTGTTATCTTTATTATTGCTACTGCTACGACAACCATTAATGATAACAGAAATAATAATAATGTTAACAACAACAACAACAATAACAATACTCTATGGCTACAACTTAGAAACGAAGAAATAGCAATCGCTTCTTTTGTATGGATGACTTTAAATTTCCAATCTTACATTGGAAATGTCACGAAGAATTAGTGCTTCAAAGAGCGAATATCCCAATGGATTGTATAGTTAAAAGCGACGTATTCCAAAATCTAGAATGGTGCTTAGACTATAAGCTTTGATATTACTTGTGGATAAGACGTAATGTACCAAAAATTAGCATATATTAAAAAGTAGAGTGTATCCAAAAGTGACATCTAGCAGGAAGCAAGATCTACCAAAAGGTAGAATGAATCGAAAGAACTGACATTTGCCAAAACGTAGCATATTACAAAAAATTGCAAAGAATGCAAAGAGATTTAAAGATACCAAAGCGATGGCATAAACCAAAGAGCGTTGTATTCCAAAATAGGAAAGAAAAAAAAGCGTGGGTGGTGGAGCATCTGAAATTTAAAAGATTCATAATTCAAAGTATTTGATACTAAACGGAAAGTTAACCGGAAGGAACTTCACATTTTATTTAGATGTACCAGAATATGACCGTACTGCTAAATGATGTTAGTATTTAATATGTGATTAATGAGAAGTAAAACTTAGAAGAAACTAATTCTAAAGCTTCTGCTGCTCCAATTGTCAAATGTTCTCCATAATAAACTGGATATTAATGAAGGAAATGGAAAGAGAATTCCATACAAAACCAGGAAACTGCAACTGATCTATAAACTAGTTCAGCCAATGCAGTTGTAGAGAGGAGTAAATGAAGACATTAAAATCTATTGCAATCCGGAGTCAAATGCCTAGTAGCATTTCTTTTGGCTATTTACATTCTGCGTTCAAATCCCACTGGAGGATTTGATCTAAGAACGTAAATAGTCGGAAGATTTGCTTTTCATCATAATCGGGGTCAATAAAATAAGTACTAGTCAAGTACAGGAACCTATTTAATCGACTTGTCCTTTCATTCAACATTGCCGGCCTTGTGCCTAAATTACACAAAGCTGGAAGAAATGTTAGAACGTTAGAATAAATGATTTACGGTATGTGTTCCTTCACTTTATGTTCATAGTTCAAATCCTGCCGAAGACAACTCAGCCTTTTATTCCTTCAGGGTTGATAAAATGAAATACCAGTCAAGTACTTCATTTCACACTGGTTGAAATTGCTGACCTTGTGCCTAAATTAGAAAAACAACAAAACTATTATTATTTAATCTGCCTTTCATGATTTCAGTGTCGATAAAATCCTAAAGTATCAGTTGAAGACTGGACCGATGTAATAGATTTGACCGCAATCTTTTGCTGGCATTGTGCAACAGATTAAATTGCTGGAAAAGAAAAATTCCTAACATCGGGCTACAACAAGTAGCCTTAGTTGCCAAGAACTCACCTAAGTTTTCTAGCTGTCCCTGTACTAAACTACCTATTTTCTCTATCTATCCGTTCAAAGCTTTAGGGATAGTTCCTAATGCACCTATAACTACAGGGATACATTTTACACGTTTTTCCATAGTCTCTGTACCTTAATGGCTAGGTTCTGGTACTTTGCTATTTCCTCTATACCTCTCATATTGACTTTCTCATCATTTGGGACTCTAAAGTCAATTATGTGGCACTTTCTATTCTCTTTATCTACTACCGAATCAAGCCTTCTAACTTCTATTACTCTGTCAGTCGGAATGTCAAAATCCCACAACGTCTAATATTTCTTACTTTCTAGTACTTTATTAGGTTCGTGTTCATACCATTTATCCATATGTTCAAATCCTAGCTTTCTACATGACTCCCAGAGGATTATTCTCCCTAGTTTATCACTCTGTTTTTTCGTGTATTCTTTCTGTACCAGCATTCACTACATTCTTTACTGCATTCGCTTACTATATGAGTTACACTTTTATCCAACTAGTCCTCAATGCTTGATCTTGTGCTGCTATTAACAAACTCTCAGTCTACCTTTTCAGCCTTCCTTACTGCAGCCATAATTATGTCTCACTATCACTATTTCCTGCAACTATCTTTCGGAATCTACAATGAAAAGCTTTTTTCTTGCCAGTTAGATGATCTTCCTATTTCTGATTTTTAACTTCATTTGTCTTATTGGTTTCCCTGTGACTCTACCAGCTCTTAATAAACTTTCTTCCCTATTACGTACATAGGAGGCTATATCTACGCTAGCTAACTCTACGCAGTCTTCTACGGGTATTAACTCTCTTCCACTCGCCTCTCTAGGTAAGTGTAATCTTGCCACTCCTGCACTTGGTGAAGTACTCCATTCATATTGTATTCATTCCTGGTTCTTCTGTATAGCTTTACTAATTAAGATTTTGTCCAATCTACAAAAGCTGCTAAGTATCTAGATAACGATATTGTCCAAGTATTTACCACCTTTGCTAGATTCGGGCCATTTAGTTTTGACTTTATTAGTTTCCTCACCCTTCTGATGTACGCTTCAATTTTCGTTTCCATTTCTGTAGTTAGTACTCTGTCAGATCCTAATACTTCTAGATACTTATAACTTTCAATGGTTTTAATGTCCGTTCATCTGGTAATTGGATGCCTTCACTGTTGAATATCTGGCCCTTTTTCGTGACTAATATTGCACACTTATCAATGACAAATTCCATGCCTATATATTTGCTGAAGTGTCTTACAGGCTATATTAGGGAATCTATCATCAATGTAGATCAAATGGTTAATTTTTCCTTTACTATTTCTAAACTGATATCCTGCTTTGCCTTTTTTTAATACTAAACTTAGATGGATTAAAGGGGATCGTGAGTCTCCTTGGAAAATTCTTTTCTTAATATAAACTTACTCTAAGGCTGTGTCATCTGAGCAGAGATCCAATTTCCATTTCTTCATGCTAAAGCGAATTAATTCTCTTATGTTGTCTACAATAATGAATATACTCAAACTTTCACTTATCCATGAGTATGGAATCATGTCATTAGCTTCTTATGATCTATCGATGCTATTGTTAATTTTTATCTTTCTAGATTTCACTCCTTTTAGAACTGCTTTGTTTATTTATAATAGATCATTCGTTCCTATAGCCTTCTTCCTGCAACCTCTCTGTTATTCTGGTGGCAAGTTCTTGCTATCAAGGTACTCGTAAATGCTTTCTGAAAGCATTCCTTTTAACAAATTCCACATCAGTGGTAAGCAAGTGATTGGTCTATTATTAGTTGTATTTCCCTTGCCATTTGTCTTTCATAAAGAGTACTGTTCTCTCTCTAGTCATGTAATCTAATATTACTCCCCCATTCAGGCAATCTTGAAGTTGTTCCCTTAGCCTCTCACTGTTGAACTAAATCTGTTCCTGGGCCCTTCCCATTCGGCATTTTTCCTAACACTTTACTTATTAATTCGCTAGTTAGTCATAGATCTGGCAGATTTTCACTGACTACTTCCCTTACTTTCTTTTTAACCATGCTACATCTCCATTATGATTGACTGGTTTATCCCATATATTACTCCATAATTTTCTAGCTTCTGCATTAGGTTTTTCATATTCAGTACTTTCTTCTCCACTATTTATTTGGCTTTACAGTCTCCTCTGATTCGTCTCAAATAACCTATTGTGATGATACTGATCTATTCTTACCTGATGTTTGGAAATCTTACCTGTTTCTGCTATGATACGCTGTTTCAACTCTTCCGTGACTATTCGAAATCCTTTTGATTTGACTAATATCTTTTTTTGATGAGAAGATTTACATTTTGTGTTTCCAAACTTGTTCAGTTTCCAGGCTTCTATTCTACTCAGATCTTGTCTTAAATTCTTCCTCCTTTTCCACATTTGTTCTTTTCTAAGTATGTTGTGTCTAGGGAAAGTAATTGTGCCAATATTATTAACACACATACTGCTTAAATTCCACTCCTCTATTATTAGTCAATTTGTTAAATATCCAACTAACTGGTCGATTGTTTGTTTAAGCTCATTAAATAGTAAGTCACTTATTTGTTTTTGTTTGTCACGGCTGTTTCGTTCCCAACAAGGCTGTTTTCTGCAACAGCCCCGTTCTGATGGTAATTTCTAGCTTCTGAAGCCACGAATCCGCACTTTTACTAATGGTTCCCAATGGTATCCGTCGAATTTGTCTACAACAATTCATCCACATATACAATTCATCTACAGCAATTTATCTACGAATGCAATTCATCTACAAGTTTATGATTGTGTTCATTTACAAGACTAGTTATTTCTTCCTCTAATGTAGTTACACGAGCACAGCACTTATATTTGTGATATTTATCACACTTCCAATAAGTCTTGGCTCCATTCTCTCTATTTTTATAGAACGAACTACCATGGACTAATTTTTCTTTATTCGTTTCTCTGTCTCTATATATTGAAGAAGCATTGTATGGGCTTCAGAGTACTTAAATTTTATCACTTTTCTCTTGCAATTACGACAAAGCCTCGAAGAAAAGATGCTGAAAATTTTTAAACTGAAGGGTGCTGTTATTGATACATATTGTTCTCTTTAGGAAGAACAAATTGTGGTAGTCGTAGTTTGGTCATTAGGAAAAATAAGTTTATAACTGCTCCTTTAATGCTAACCGCGCTCTCTGTATCTCTCACTAGTTTTATCTGTAGATAAATTGTTGTACATTATTTACAGTATTTACATTTGACGGATATTTGTCCTCATCTTGTTTGTTGTTAACACAACGTTTCGGCTGATATACTCTCCAACATTTATCAGGTGTCTTGGGGAAATTTCAAGCCTGGGTTCTCATTCCCAAGTTATTTTTCCATGTTATTATTATTATTATTATTATTATTATTATTATTATTAATAATAATAATAATAATATTCAGGTTATAGCCTGGAATAGCAAAAACAACAACAAGAACAACAACAACAACAACAACAACAGCAACAATAATAATAATAATAATAATAACAACAACAACATCGAAAAATACCTAAGGAATGAGAACCCAGGTTCGAAATTTCCCCAAGACACCTGATGAAGGCTGTGGGGTATATCAACCGAAACGTTGTGTTAACAACAAACAAGATGAGGACAAATATCCATCAAATGTAAATAATGTAGATAATGTGCATAATTCCTCATCTCTTAAATATAAAACTATAAATTGTTGAGGATGAATTTTATATGGAGACAAATTGTTGTAGACGAATTCACGTAGAAGCATTCCCAATGCACCAATCACGATCAGCACCACTTCTATGTGTCTGATTCTCCATAGTTACCTGATTTCCCGCTTCAGCTCCTAATTTTCCTATCCTTCCTTAATACCGGTTCCCATATGCTGCTCATATCTGCACTCGGTCCGCTTAGGAGGTTGTTGTGTCCTAGCATATGTGCTACTTCTTTTAACTTTCGTATTTTCCAGTGGTGTTCTTTGTCTATTATTTTAACTTCATCCCACAGGGGGAAGGGATCTCCATTTTCCCATACATGATCAGCTATACCCGATTTATCAATATCTCCCCGTGTCACTGCTTTGCGATTTTCCTCTACTCTTATTTTGAGGGGATGACTTGTTTCGCCTTTGTATACCACAGCTGCATAGGATGGAATACACGCAGTTTTTAGACATATTCTCTTTTATCGGTGGTTTTACTCGAAGGAGATATTTGCGAAGTGTTGTATTACTCTTGAATACGCTTATTGTCCGATCCCCATATACTGCGTTAATATTCCTCGCACTTTCCGTTGCGTTGTTGCCATTATTGAACTCAGAAGGTAAAATATGCCGAATATGTTCTTTTTTCACTTCCATTGGTTCAGAAATAATAACTTAAAATCGAACTGCACTCTTCGAAACTTGCACAAGGTAAAATTACTACCTGCTTTATAGTAGCTGATACAGGTATATTGGTGTGAAAAAAATTTCGTATCCCGTCCCTCTCCAACTTTTTGTTCATGCAATTGAAAAACCGCATTATTTATGGGATGGCCCAATATATACACGACAGGCTTCTATCAGTTTCTGTCTAGAGTAGAAGACACTTGCCCGAAATGCCACGCAGTGGGACTGAACTCGGAATCATGTGGGTAGAAAGCAAGCTTCCTCACACTCATCTATGCCTGTATTTTGACCATAGAGTGGTTTAATGGTCTATTTTTCCGTTGGAATATTTTTAAAAAATCCATTTTGATTTTGCCTTTCATTAGTTTCTTTCTTCCGCTGTTTTGCTTTTATCTCATAAACTAATTCCTAGTTTATGCTTTATTGCTTCTTTAAATATACAGAAATGTTATTTTTTATGCTTCTACATTACACTCACTAGGCGCAGCTATAGTTGTATAGTAAGACGCTTGCTTCCCAAGCTTGCTTCCCAAGCTTGCTTCCCACTGCGTGGCACCTTGGGTGAGTTTCTTCTACTATAGCCACGGGTCTACCATAGCTTTCTGAGTAGATTTTGTAGATGGAAACTGAAAGAATCCCGTCGTAAATATGAGTGTGTGTGTGTTATGTTTGTGTCCTTGTTTCTGTATCTTCTGCATCACCGCTTGGTGACCGATGTTGGTGTGATTACGCCTCTGTAACTTAACTGTTCGGCAAAATAAAACCGATAGAATAAGTAAAATACTTTAAAAACTACGTCCTGATGTCGATTTGTTCGACTAAAACCATTCAAGGTGGTGGTGTAGCATGGCCGCAATCAAAAGACTGAAACAAGTAAAAGATAAAATATAATAAGTTTCTCTATTTTCTAGTCTCACTGTTGTTGGATTGTAGTAAATTACTATTTATATTATGTTCCATCCTCTGTGTAAGGGGGATTGGTCATATCCTGTCTATGTAGACATTAAGGCCGTGGTTTCGGAACGCTTTTACCTGTTTCTGTAGCATTCGTTTTCCATAAGTATCTTCTTCAATTCATTTAATTATCCGTTTATTATGTCGAATTTGTAATTGAATCATTGAGAAGGCTAATATGTTTATGAAAGCTATAATCTTAAAATGTATTATCTGATTTCTAACATTGTGTTCCACATTTAATATTAATCAAAATCTTTTGTTAATTTATACTTCGTTTCCGTGTCTCGTATTTTATCAGTTTTACCTACTTCTTTGGGTGTCTATGTTCTAATTCTCTGATTTCAATGTCTGGATCTTACTTAATAGCTTCGGTATAATTAATCCATTTGCTATTTATTGTAGCTTTTCCACATTGGTTTCATCGCATGCTCATATACTTATCTTAGTTTAATTCATGAACAAATTCTAAGCACATTTCCATCGTTTATAGTTGCTAGTTTGCTTGTTATACTTATAACTATTGATAGTTTCGTTCGACAGAACTGTTGATTTGAAGAACTGAAGATAGTTTACTGAGTGTCTTTGAAAAGCCTTTAATTATAAGAGGAATTTTGGGTTCATTGTTAAAATTTATCCTTGCCTTAGGGTCACGAAAATTTTGTCAGACGTATTATTATTATTATTATTATTATTATTATTATTATTATTATTATTATTATTATTATCATTATTATTATTATTTTCATTATCATCTTCTTTCAATTATGTTTCTATTTCTTGCCGAGTGTCTTCCTGACACCTAGGACAGAGAAACGCACTGTATTTATTGGTAGGCCATTAAAATAAACACACCAGATTGTTCATTTACAAAGTCATGTGATAGAAAAGATGGCGAATAAAAACAGAAAGAAAAAGGAAAAACTAAAAAAAATATATAAAAGTAAACAAAGAAAATAAAGGGAAACAGGAAAGAAAATTCACAACGTCAATGCTCTTCTCAGTACGCGTGACGTACCAGTTAAAACAATCTTTTGCAATTCCTGTATCGGTGGTAAGCCAACTGCTCTTGAAATCATTAGTACTGTAACCATCTTGCGATGCCACATCTTTTCGCTTTTGATTAGCAAATCTTTATATTTTCTGATCTAATCAAATTCTTATACCGAGATATTGTGGTCACACGGTATGCTCATGTCAACCAATAAACAGACTTTATTGTTTTGGTATTTCACAACAATATCTGGTTTGTTTCTTTGATGGTCCGGTCTGTACATACTGGAAAGTCCTAAAGAATCGTTACATTTTCTCCCTCAGTAACAGCCTCGGGTTGGTGCTTACACCATTCGTCAGCAGTTTTGATTTTATAATGCCGACACAATGTCCAGTATAGATATAGGCCAACTCTGTCATGTCCTGATTTGTACTCTACAGGTGCTAAAAGTGTTTCAACCCCATCGTTGCAGTATTGGCAATTTGGATCAACATTATTTTTCGTCACAATGGCTTGATAGTTCCGAGTCAATAATTCGGTAGAAACTCTCAAAGACAAGAGAAACGTGTTAAAAAGAAAAATCGAAAGATGTGTTTCTATAAACACACCTCCAGATATTATAGGCAATACAGACAAACGTACCAAAGTGTACAAAACTATATTTTAAAAAAATAGACGTTTAAAAACTGCCACAAAGCAAGCAGTTGAAAAATACTTGCAACCTATCTGGAAAAATGTAACATATCTGTCGATGGGTAAGATATATAACATAAATGAACTCAGATTTGCTACAGAAGATATAGAAAAACAGCACTCAACAACCCAAATGAGAAACAGTGAACTTGTCCTGGTTCCAACATCCTTGTGACGGTGCTTCGTCAAGATACAAACGCTGGAGATACCACCAGAAATAAACACTTGCACGATTGTCGCAGCCATCCTCCTCGACTTAGAAGATAAAATCAGAATCATCCAAGAGAAGAAACAAGGAAAAAACAACTGAAATGATCAGGAACTGCAAATAATGGTCCAAATAAACCAAGACGTTTTGGAACAAATTCCTGACCAACTCAGCCTTCCAGATGACACTTTGCTTAACGTATTGGATTTCCCTGGGACATGGTTCTCCTGATGTGTTACCGAGATGTTTATGCTATCTATTTTTTTAAAATCATACCTAGGGCACCCACAACATCAGGAACAGTTCTTACTTTAAGATGCCACATCTTTTGTATTTAAATTTCCATGTGTTATATTTACTTAATTTGTCAAATTCCTTTACAGATATACTTTTATCATTGGGAACACTTACATCTATTAGTCTACAAGTATTTCCTTCCCAGCCTTTAATGATTATGTCTGGTCTATTAACCTGGATCGTTCTGTCGGTGTTGACTGGAAAATCCCAAAGGATACTGATATCATTACCTTCAACGACTGCTTGAGGATGATGTTCATACCAATTTTGTAGTGTTTACATATTTTGCAGTGTAAATACTGCCCTACCCTATCATGGTGATATTTTTATTCGTTTGGTGTCAGCACAGGATATTCTGAAAAGAGATGGTGTATTGTTTCGTCAAATGTGTCGCGGAATCTGCATTTAAGGTGAGAACCGTTTTCAAGAACGTTAGCCTAGTATTTTCTGGTAAGCAAGTTTTGATCTTGTGCCGTCAATATGAAATCTTCAGTCTCTGCTTTCAGTCCTGAACTTTTCAACCACTGATGACTTGCTGCTTGATCTATATCAGTGTTTCGACTTCGAAGTGTATACTGTCTATGTAGAGGCTTCTGGCTCCACCGATCCTCAAATTATTTTTGCCCGTTACTCTTATGCATGGCACTGATACCACTCTCAAACAAACCGAATAAGGCCAAGTATGGTACAAAGTTTCTAATACTATTATAAACCATCTGTCTTATATGCAGCTGTTTGCTAGAAATTAACAAGAGCTAGTAAGGCTGTTAACAACTATTTAAGAGTTTAGCGATGACATCGTGATGCATTTTGGCATCAATAAGTATGCTAAACCAACTTTTGTAAGAGGGAAGCTCCAACAAACAGCCTCCATTAAATCAGATATCGACACTGTCATTAAGGAGCTGGACCCACAAGAAAGTCATAAATACTTGGGTATAAACGAAGGATACAGAATGCTGTTGTTGGCACTCCGTCGCTTACGACGTCGAGGGTTCCAGTTGATCCGATCAACGGAACAGCCTGCTCGTGATATTAACGTGCAAGTGGCTGAGCGCTCCACAGACATGTGTACTCTTAACGTA
>NC_068996.1:13763387-13766724 GCF_001194135.2 Octopus bimaculoides | reverse complement strand
TGAGCGCTCCACAGACATGTGTACTCTTAACGTAGTTCTCGGGGATATTCAGCGTGACACAGTGTGACAAGGCTGACCCTTTGAATTACAGGCACAACAGAAACAGGAAGTAAGAGTGAGAGGAAGTTGTGTAGGAAGAGTACAGCAGGGTTCGCTACCATCCCCTACCGGAGCCTCGTGGAGCTTTAGTTGTTTTCGCTCAATAAACACTCACAACTCCCGGTCTGGGAATCGAAGCCGCGATCCTATGACCGCGATTCCGCTGCCCTAACCACTGGGCCATTGCGCCTCCTATACAGCATGTTATTATGAAGAAAAAATAAGAAAGAGGTACTATAGGAGAGTTAGACTTATACTTAACACTGAACTCCACTCAAAAAATCGCATCGAAGCCATTTACAGTCCAGCACTTCGAGTATTCCAATAGTTTTAACATCATTAACTGCAATCCTATAGAGCTCCAATGCCTGGACAGGAAGACAGGAAATCTACTAACGTGTTCATACATGCACTACCCAAAAGCAGACGTTGATCGTCTGTATCTAACTAGGTGTAATTGGAGAAGAGGAATGATGCATGTAGAACTGTTTTGTTGCTGTTGTATTTATTATTATTATTATTATTATTATTATTATTTTTTTTATTTTTTTATTTTTATTATTATTATTATTATCATTATTATTATTATTATTATTATTATTATTATTATTATTATTATTATTATTATTATGATTACTATTATTATTATTATTTTATTATTGCTATTATTATCATCATCATCATCATCATCATCATCATCATCATCATCATCATCATTATCATCATCATCATCATCATCATCATCATCATCATCATCATCATCATTATCATTATTATTATTATTAAGTCGGTACATACTAACCTAATTAGCAAAAATCTTATCATGATATCATGAGGTTTCGCGATAACAAGCCTACTCAAATTCTAAGCATATTCGTAAGGATTCATGTAGAATATAATATGGTACTTTCCTGAGGGTTAACAAAGCGAGTTTCAGTTACAATATCTTTCAGTCTTTCAGGTAGCATTGTTGGTGTTGCACTGAGTGCCCCAATTATCTCAGGATCTCGTAAGCTGTCTGACTCGACCCTGATGTTTCACAATTCTTTAGTATCGATACTGCTACCATATGAATTGCAAAATCCATGATCTTGCACCGTTTGATTAATTTGTTCTCAATAATGTTATTTGGACTTTTTGATTCAATTAATGAATATATTTATCTATTTATAATTATTATCAGCGGCATCTTTATCATCAACACAATCATCACCATTGATTTTATTAGCGTAGCTCTTTGAAAGCGACGAGCTGGTAGAATCGTTAGCACGCCGGCCTAAATGCTTAGTGATATTTCTTTCATCTTTACGTTCTAGGTTCGAAAGTCGACCTTGCCTTTCATTCTTTAGTTGTCATGTAATAATTTCCATTTGAGCTTTGGGATAGATGTGACTGACTACTCCACCGCCACCAATTTCCAAGTCTTTTGCCTTCAGAGTTAGAATACTGTCGAGCTTAACCTATCCCTTTATATCTCTCGGGTCGATAAAATAAAGCACCAGTAAAGTTGGCGCGCTGATGATGACTTATCTCCAAATATTTAAAACTGGTCTCATTATGTATACACGTGTAGCAACAAACTGAGGATTTTATATACATAAGTATATATGTTCATGTATCTATAAATTTTCATAAATACACACACACACACACACACACACACACACACACACACACACACACACACACACACATATATATATATATATATACACACACACATATATATGTGTGTATGTGTTTGTATGTGTGTATACATGCAAATACACATCTATCTATCTATCTATCTATCTATTAATGAATGCGAAATTCTGTTTGTTAGTTTGGGACCCCTGTATCTCAGTCTATATTTGTTTTAGACACATACCTTTTGGGGAATCAGAATGATCCAGGAATTGAAAATCTGCTGTTCATTTGGTTCTTGAACGTCCAGTATTTGGTTCTAAAAGCATTTGGGTTACTATTTCTAGCATGTAAAGCGACCGTGAGAGGTTTCAATGCCATATTATTGTAATAGGTGAACAAGGGTTACCTCCTTTACGTTAAAGTTCTACTAAGGAATTTAGTGGTTCTTTTATCTTTTCCAGTCATCAGACTGTGACCATACTGGGGCACCACCTTGAAGAACTTTAATCGAACAAATCGACACTAGTTTCTTTTTTCTTTTTATGCCTGGTACTTTTTATTGGCATCTTTTATCGAACCACTAAGTTACGTGAACGTAAATACTCCAACACCAGTAATCAAGCATTGGTGGGGACAAGTACAGACACAAAACCAGAATATGAGAGAGAGAAAGAGACAGACAGACAGACAGATATATAGATAGATAGATAGATAGATAGATAGATAGATAGATAGATAGATAGATAGATAGATAGACAGACAGATAACTTCAATAATAATAACTACTGAGTTTCTTAACTCTTTAGATCCTTCTGCAATGCCTTCAAACAAAGACATTGAAGAAAAGATTTCCAATCATGCTTTTGAGAAATCTGAATCCTCAGAAGCTGTGCAATGGAACAAGACTGATTATCAGGCAAATGCATCCATATCTTTTGGAAGCAACAATCTTCACTGGACAAGAAAAGGAGAAAACCTGTTTATTCCAAGAATTCCATTGATTCCAGCAGTCATGTCCTTTAAATTCAAGAGATTTCAATTTCCATTAAGTGTTAGTCTTGCAATGTCAATTAACAAGAGTCAAGGACAGTCACCGAAAATTGCTGGTCTTCACCTAATGCATTTCCTATGGTCAGCTCTATATTGGTTGGAAGCAATCTCTTCATACTCACACCAAATGGTCAAACTAAGAATGTTGTTTATCCTGCTGCTTTACTGTGATCTCCAATATCACAGTGAATCAAAATTCTCCAATTGCGATACCCTTTGATATAAATCTGAGATGGGAGGGTACCAATAAATGCTTTATTATTATTTCAGCATTTAGGTTTGGGCCGCAGAAGCTAGTCTAAAGGGCTGCACGGAGTGAAGCTTTTACTTGCTGCAGTCATATTGGAGTACCCCTTTAGTCGAAGAAATCGACACCATGACTTATTCTTTGCAAGACTAGTACTTATTCTTTTGGACTCTTGGGTCGAACCTCTAACTTACTGGCACGTAAACACAAACAACAGTCGTCAAACGACAGCCGGAAACGAGCACAGACACACGCACATGAATGTCTATCTCTCTATCTCTCTCTCTCTCTCTCTCTCTCTCTCTCTCTCTCTCT
>NC_068996.1:13759949-13763164 GCF_001194135.2 Octopus bimaculoides | reverse complement strand
ATATATATATATATATATATATATATATATATATATATATATATATATATACATACATAGGCATATATTTGGGATTTGGGTGTATATATGTGCTTGTATGTATGACAAAGTCCATGAAAGCGGTTACAATATTGGGTTAACGATAATAAAATCGTGAGCTTGAACCCTTGAGAAGACAGTTGCTTAATGATTCATTACTCAGTTTGCTCAGGTGACTGAATACCACCTAAGCACTGAAGCCGCTTTCTATCGTTCTTTCTCTGAAATGCTCGATGCTGCGCTGAGTAAAGCCTGAGAGTTTCCAATGCGTTTGTACGTATGCTAGCTACTACACAGAAACTTCAAAATGACTGCTAAAAGCTGGATATAAGCCATCCTTGCTTTCGAGAGATAGCGGTAAAATTTATTCTTTTACTTGTTTCATTCATGGAACTGTGACGATGTTTCTGCAAAAGTTAATAAAATATGTACTCAACTAGAATCTATTAACTAAGCCTTCAGTTTAATGTCATTTTGGTTTTATATACATGACAAAAGCAATTATATACTTTATAGAAGACCAGCAGTCGCCCATGCATACCAAACATCCCTCTCTACAGCACTGATGTTAACAAAGGGAAAGGCAAAGGCTGATACAGCTTGGCACCTGCGACGTCGCAACTCATTTCTACAGCTGGGTGAACTGGAGCAACGTGAAATAAAGTCTCTTGTTCAAGGACATAATGCACAGCTCGGTCCGGGAATCGAACTTACTACCTCATGATTTACCTATATATTAGAAAGCCTTACCGCTGTTTTCGTCAACTAAACTCACTGAGAAGGCCTCGGTCAGCTAGACGCTGTAATTGAACACATTTGTTCATTGTACTGCGCAATGGGATGGAACCCGCAAACAAAAGATTGCGAAGCGAACTTCTTCCTTAACGACTCTTGATACCTTAACCTAGCACTATTAACTGAGTTACTGACTGTCATTTGATTTTGTCAATTTTTATAAGACAAAACAAATCATCATTGATAATGGTTCAATAATTTTACCCTACCACATCCTCAACATAATTTTTGTCGTTTTTCTTTTAAATTAAGAACAAAATCTCATAATATAAGGATGTCTTAGTAATTAGTTTGTTATTATCTGCAAAGACATTAGTTTTGGGTGAGTTAATTCCTTATGTGTCTATGTTTATATACGTTTTTCTTTCTAATATTGTTTTACGATTTGCTTTTTGTTGCACATTTTTTTGTTTATTTAGAAGAGGGTTTTTTAACTAAATTTTTCTTCTTCAAATTTTAATTTTAGGAAAAGTTTCGTAGAAGTTGATTATATTGAATTGGTGATAGTTAAACATTTCTTTCTTGAAATTATCATCAAAATATCATAAATCTATTTTTCTAATCAAAAACACATTTAACAATAACTTTACATATGACCGCACATTTACATATATGTACTATCGAACATGACCTTCAGTACACATACACAGAAATATATAACTGAGCACACATACTAACAAATAGACACACGCATAGACGCAAATACACAAACACACAGACGTTGTCAAAATCCCACCCACGCACAGATTAACGTTCTTGTGCATTATACACCGATACTCAAACGCATATATGTGTGTGTGTATGCGTGTGTGTGTGTGTAAGATAGAGAGAGAGAGAGAGAGAGAGAGAGAGAGTATACGCATACATACACACACAATATACGAAAATAGTCTGTCCTGTAAAATGGCGGTGTTGTGTTAATGAAACGACAAGAAAAAACGAAGACAAAAATATCAGAAAATATATATTCGGAATTCTTAGTCATTATAGATGAAGAGGAAGGGCAGGATGTGGGAGGGGAGGAGATGAGGAGGAGAAAGAAAGAAAACAAGAAAGTGGAAGGGGGTGAAGATAGAAGCGGAGGAGAAAGTTGAGGAGGTGAAAGGAGAAGAGTTAGAAGAAGAGGAAGAATAGGATGAAGGAGAAGAGAAGACTAGGAAGAAGAAGAAGAAGAAGAAGAAGAAGAAGAAGAAGAAGAAGAAGAAGAAGAAGAAGAAGAAGAAGAAGAAGAAGAAGAAGAAGAAGAAGAAGAAGAAGAAGAAGAAGAAGAAGAAGTAGAAGACGGACACAAAAGGAGGAGAAACCAACAAAAGAAGATTCTATTAAAAAAAGTAAAGACAAAGAAAATCAATCAATAGGATTCTAATGAATGTAATTCTCAAAGAAGCTTGCCAAACTGTTAGAGTAGCAGCAAGGTAAATTATATGTTTTGGATTCTTTGGTAATTTGGGAATCATTTATTTTGTGTTTTGTTTGTCAGTGTTAGTTTGACAGTAATAAGTGTTATTGGAACGAATGAAATGGCGATAAGAGTTTAAAAAATAAAAGTCAATCGAAGATAAAATAGAATAAGAAGAATAAAAATAAAATGCATTTAAAAAAAAAATTACAATCAGGTAAAAAAAAAAAAAATTACAAAAATAAGAAAGGAATAATTGTTAGATTCGAAAGATCCGTTGATGGGATGGCGGTGATGGTGCTGGTGCTGGTGCTGGTGGAAGTGATGACGGTGATTGTGATGGTAGTGGTGGGGGTCGCGGTGGCGGTGTTGAAGCTGGTTTGAGTGAAGATGAATGATGGTGATGATGATGATGAAGACGATGATGATGATAATGACGATGATGATGATGATGATGGTGATGATGATGATGAAGACGATGATGATGATAATGACGATGATGATGATGATGATGGTGATGATGATGATGAAGACGATGACGATGATAATGACGACGATAATGATGATGATGGTGATGAGGATGATGACGATGACGATGATAATGACGATGATGACGATGATGGTGATGATGATGATGATGATGATGACGACGTCGACGATGACATTGATAATTATAATGCTTACGAGTTTTGCAGGTGGTGGATGGATGTGATGATGATGACGATGATGATGAGGAGGAGGAGGAAGATGGTGGTGGTGGTGGTGAAGATGACGACGATGATGATGACGATGACGATGATAATGACGATGATGATGATGATGATGGTGATGAAGATGATGACGATGATGATGATGATGAGGATGATGATGATGACGACGTCGACGATGACATTGATAATTATAATGCTTACGAGTTTTGCAGGTGGTGGATGGATGTTATGATGATGACGATGATGATGATGAGGAGGAGGAGGAGGAGGAG
>NC_068996.1:13751299-13758372 GCF_001194135.2 Octopus bimaculoides | reverse complement strand
ATATATGTATGTATGTATGTATGTATGTATATGCATATATAAATACATTCAAATAGTATAATGCCGCAAAGGAATGATCTGTGATCTTCTGAACCCCTCCATCATTCTCTCACCACCGCAACCACTAATGTCACACCATCACCACCATCAACATCTCGTCAAACTACCGTCGATATTACAAAGCTAGAATTGCCTTCATGATTGAAAATACTTTTGCTGATAATTACTTCCCAATATTTAGTTATTCACAAGGAAAAGGGAAACAAACTTTAGCGCACTGTTAATATAATCTCCCCGTTGCACCTATGGAATAAATATTTCTTTGGTTATTGCAATGGAAATTACAGATTGACTTAATCTCTATGTATGTAAGATATGGTGCAACGTTGATTAAAGGTGGAAATATTGTTTTATGTTTTGTTCTTTTTTTTGAGTGGGATTTTTGAAGGAGTAATCTTGAAATATCATATGATATATCTACGGAATTAATGATACGTTAACTCAAATATATCTTCATATCTATACGTGTTTGTGTGTGGGTGGGCGTATACATATACATGCACACACTTATACGTATATGCACAGATATATACATGCGTGATCATAATAATATTTGAATTTACATATATATAAAAACATAAATAAAGAGATCACGCAGTACGCCTAGATAAGTATCACATATGTATTTACAAGGTAAAGGTTGACAGTTGCTTTGAAATTTTGTCACAGCTGCCTTCGTCAGGAGAATTTTTATCATTATTTTTTTTATATATTTTCAATACTTTTAGTCTTTTATATATTTGGATTCTATTTAAGTTAATTTTTACCTGCAAAATATTTGGGGTTAAATAGTGCAGTTCCATGACATAAAAGTAGTTTTTGGATAGCTTCAATGTATATGTGTGACAGACACACGTCTCATACCTAAATCTTCAGTAATAATGGACTGAACTAAACTGCAACTAATCTGCACATTCTTTATATCGGTCTCTTCTGTAACTAATCTGCACATTCTCTGCAGATGGTGGTTCGACGATTCCCCCTCAAAACTGCAGGCACATCAGCGATGTTTCTCTGAGTTCTGCTGCTTGCGGGTTTCCCAAAAACGTTCGTCAATATCGACATTTGTTCGGCCATTTTGGAAACCTCTGAACTACTCCTACACTTGTGCGCAACTCATACACTCCTCTCCATACACTTTCTGCAACTTTACGTAAGCATCTGCGCAGGTATCGACATGACAACTTTCTCTGTCATGGTTAATGCGATGATCACACGCTACACACCTTCCTTCTTCCAAGCACTGCTGTAAACAGTGGAAGTGAGCTAGAACGTTAAAGCATGCACAGCAGAGTTCAAGCTCAATCTATGACAAGCGGCTTCACTCTGCGTGCTTTAGCTTCGTTACTATGGCAGTAGTCTGGATACTTATTGATCAGACCTCACATATGTGTGTGTGTGTGTGTGTGTGTGTGTGTGTGTGTGTGTGTGTGTGTGTGTGTGTGTGTGTGTGTGTGTGTTGATATACACGCAAATTTAAATGTGTAAATACGTAAAGTTAAGTGTCTACATGCTCATGAATATATAAGAAGTTATACGTATATTAACATGCGAAAATTCATATAAAGCTTGTTGTTATACTTATGTATTTATAAACTTTCTTGTTATACGTGACATAAATGCAGGTTTCAAATATAATATCCCACTTTCCTTATTTAAAAAGCCAATACTTAAAAATATACCTCTTGCTCAATTGAAGACACATTTGGATGTGACCTTTTAAAATACACCTCAGAACGTGGTCTGATTTTCATGTGTACTTTCATACAAATCTAACCTTTTTCACCTGTGTTTAGATATATGCATGAATGAACACACACAATATTATAAAATCAGTCATTAATTTCTTACATCAAATATAACATTCAAAACGATGTTTCCTAACTTCAATAGAGTTAATACCACCTACTCAACTCGAACAATGTCTCCTTTGACCTCTTTTCGATTTCTACCACCAGCACTATTTCTTCTTCTTCTTCTTCTTCTTCTTCTTCTTCTTCTTCTTCTTCTTCTTCTTCTTCTTCTTCTTTTTCTTCTTCTTTTTCTTCTTCTTCTTCTTCTTCTTCTTCTTCTTCTTCTTCTTCTTCTTCTTCTTCTTCTTCTTCTTTGTTTTCTTGTTTTACTACTACTACTACTATTACTACTACTACTACTACTACTACTACTACTACTACTACTACTGCTGCTGCTGCTGCTGCTGCTGCTGCTACTACTACTACTACTACTACTACTACTTTGACTCCCCCCTCCCCTCCTCTTTCTTCCTTTTCTTCTTTATGCTCTTCACAATTCTTGTTTCTGCTCACTCATAATGGTATTTTACTCATAACACCGAACCACACTTATTTTGCAACCACTATGTTCCATCCATCCGATGAAATGAAAAAAAAAAAAACGCATACAAAGCCTGAAGCATCAGTACTAATTTACAGTCCAATAATCCGCAAATGCACATATGTCCTCTAGTTTCCAGATGTCTTATTTGAAAATGTTAGCATTGAATCTGTCTCGGGATCCGCAGGATTATATCTGCTTCGAATTTGTGTTTTCCGTGAGCACAGTATTTTTTTCCTGTATATATCATCTGCTGGTCTTATACTCGCTTTGTACATCACGGCTAAAAGAAGTCGAAATCCATTCAGTGTAGTTATCCATGATGGCTGATCAGAATGGCTGAGAGTATGAATTACCTGCCTTTTAAATATTCTTTTCTACTCTAGGCCCAAGGCCCGAAATTTTTGGAAAGCGGGGCCAGTCGATTAGATCGATCCCAGTACGCAACAGGTAGTTAATTTATCGACTCTGAAAGGATGAAAAGCAATGTCGACCTCGGTGTAATTTGAACTCTCTATACTCACAAATTAATGCAAATAAAGTAATCTGTCTCATCAGATTACCAGAGCGTCATGGTTACATTGATAGTTTGACTCTAAATAGGCACGCAAAATTCCCTCTTCTTATTTACAGTGTATGGAAGGTTCGAGAAAATGCATTGATTTGGTTGATAAAGAGCTAAGACATCCCATGGTTCTATGGTAATTAAAGGTAATTAACTGGTTATGTGTTGTGTGTCGTATGCGATCATTAAAGTGATATTATCAAAGCATCGGTAACTAATATTGGCTGTGAAAACTGTGAAATATATTTAAGACTGAATTTTTTTTTGATCTAAACATAATAGAAACATATGAGATGTGTAAACTTATACAATCTTTCAATATAGGCGCAGCATAAGTATGCGGTAAGAAGTTTGCTTCTCAACCCCATGCTTCCAAGATCAGCCCTCACCTTGCGTGTCTTGTGGATTTGGTAGTTAGAAATTGAAAAAAGCCCGTCGTGTATGAATATTTATATATGCGTGTGTCTTTTGTGTTTGTGTTTACTCCCACCGCTGCTTGACAAATGGTGCTGATGTGTTAAAGACCCCCGTGACTTAGCGGTTCAGCAAATGAGACCGGTATACACACACACGCACGCACACGCACACGTGCACACACACACAAACACACACACACACACACACACACCTATATGCGAATGTAGTACTCAGTTTCTGTTTTCTGTTGACTTACTGCTTACCCGTAGTCATGTCTAGGATGGAATCAAATAAAGTTAAGGATTTGCAATGAAAAGGTCTTAAATAATTACATTATGTACTTTTTAAATTCACCCATGTTTGTGTTTTTCATGACGTAGGAAACGGTTGCTGATTCGTATTGTGCTCATATAATCCAGATATGTATAGTTTTTATTATTTGTTAATATCTAGAGTGGAAGTGTTGATTATTTTGATAAAGTCCACTCCGTTCCACCACACTGCTAACATGCCACAGGAACATACTTTGAATTGATCCGATGGAAATCATCACAAAATCGATTTCTTGGTAATCATGATGATGCAGGTATTACTTTAACTGATTGTTAACGTCAAGGCATTCAGTTGAATAGTTTAGGGTCTAAGTATATATATTAATGACCATAAGGAATTAGAGGATGAACAGAAGTTTAATCTTACAGCTGTTTCGGCCTAGATTTAGCAAGCCCCATTCTATCCGAATATTCCTTTCCGGAGTGATTATCGGATGACGTTTTGAAATGGGGTTACATGCCGCCTAGCGGTTCGGGCATGTAACCCCATTTCAAAATGTCATCCGATAATGACTCCGGAAAGGAATATTCGGATAGAATGGGGCTTGCTAAAACTAGGCCGAAACAGCTGTAAGATTAAACTTCTGTTCATCCTCTAATTCCTTATGTACTTTGTACTTCTATATGTAAACCAGGTTGGCAAAATAACATAGTCTGCCATAGACAACTGTGCTTTGGTTCTTTCTTTCTTTTTCTTTCTTTTTTTGTCACTTTTGCTATGAATTAAATTAATGAATTCAACGGGATACACCGTCTGCAAGTAGTTGGGTTCAGTATATTATCCTCCATTTTCTAATTGTTATACAAATTTTGGGTAAAACCTCCACTTTTACCCGCTCCCATTGATTGCACCTAGTATAGCACTAGTGTAGCAATAATTGGGTACCCTCCCAGCAGTATACTGGATAGATACTATCCCTTAGTGGGTTGAACCCCCAACCCCTAACTCTCTCACGTTATATTAACAACCATATATGTTTAACACAATGCTTCGTGTATTTTCTGGACGCTAAGCTGGAATTTAGCGTAGTGAAAAATGCTCTTTCAAAGCGCCGGTGGTAAAACACCTGAAAGTCATGGACAGATAAGATAACTCACTTCTAATCCAATCTAGGAGTGATGGACATCGACGTTTCAACATTTTAGCGGCTTATCAGCATCACGTAAGCGAACAAGATCGGAGATGAATCATATTGCCAATCCACGATTTATATGCATACAGTGCGAAAAATGTGTGGGCATATCCGGACAATGCATACGTAAGAATAAATTCAAATATGAAATAAAAGCAGTGCTAGTGTAATAAACATTATCAACCACATGTACCTAACTTACATCGCTTGTTTGTTTACCAGTAGGCAAAACTTGTCAGGGAGGAAAGTATTCTCTCAAACTGCCGGGTGTTAAAACACCTTCAAACCCTGGACAGCCAAGATGACTCACCTTTAATCTCCTCCACGAGTGATTAACATCGATATTTTACTATTTTTATGGCTTACCAACATCACATACCCTGACAGGATCGGATCGGATATAGTGTATATATATATGAAAAAAAAACTTACGATGAAAGTAAATAAAGTTTATTTTAGAAGCGTTGAAATGTATTGAAAGATACAGAAATAATTTTTTTATTATCAAACGCGTGATAATGCTAATACATAGCGTGATCAGTATAAATCATCGAAACATTGCAGAAAAATACGTTACCGGTATCTTGGGGTTAGTAGCGGACTACTAACCCCAAAATTCCGATTTGGATTCCAGGCAGTGACCTGAATAACAATAACAACAACAATAATAATAATAATAATAATAATAATAATAATAATAATAATAATAATAATAATAATATCGAAAAATACCTTAGGAATGAGAAGCCAGGTTTGAAATTTCCCCGAGACACCTGATGAAGGCTGGATGTTAAATCAGCCGAAACGTTGTGTTAACAACAAACAAGATGAGGACAAATATCCGTCAAATGTAAATAATGTAAACAATGTACATAATTCCTCATCTCTTAAATATCGAACTGTATTAATTTCCATGTTATTTTCCTCAGCCCACCTATATATTGCGTCCAATTCACGTTGCAGATGCGCAACGTATCCAGGGTTCTGTATCATCTGAGAGACTTTTGTATCGTCTGCATAACTAACAAAGGTCGCTACTTGAGCAGTTGAGAGCATGTCAGAGAGGGCCATTATGAATAGCAGTGACCTCAAGACAGTGCCCTATGGAACACCACTCACTATTTGTGTTTACTTGGAGGAGGCTCCATTGACCAACCGCTCCATTTTTTTCGAAAAGAAGCTCCGATGGTTTTCCAAGGACTCATTTGCATGACTTGGGAAGGAATGCTGGGAATCTATTAGGGCCAGCAGTTGAGTTTACATCTATATCATCTATTGCCAGCATTACATCTCTTTTTACGTTGTTGACGTAATCAATTGTTACTGTCTCCCGTTCAGCTTCTGTAATGGTAAAGATTTCTACAGGTTTGCTAACTTGTATATGCCGTAGGGGTGGGATGAAGACACTTTTGAACTGTTCATTCAGTGTTTCACGTATCCCCATTGGGTTTCCTGTGAGGGAACCATCTTTTTGAAGGATTGGCCCTACCCACCCTGCAATATATTGAGGCAGTTTCCTTGGCGTACTTTAAGAAGACTTTAAGGTTTGACCTTATATTTCTCAGGACCCAGGCGTCTCTGTCCGATCCTTCCTTCTCATGGGAGTGTTTCAGTTGTTTCTCAGCCTCCAGAGGTGCTTCTCATTCTCCGTCAATGCTGGAGATTGTATGTATGTACTGAAACATGACTGAAACAGTTAAGACTAAAAGGAAATCTATATTCCCAACTTATCTTAGATGTTGTTGTATTGTCTGCCAAGAATATGAATACGAGAACTCTCTTATGCACCAGTGATTATAACCGGGCGGGTATATTACAAAGATTCTGTAACGACCCAAGTTATTGCTAACTGCATCGTATATGAAAGAATAATCTCGGACAATTCGCGGTAAACAACCACAACGTATTTCATCGGTTGGGTAAATCTATAATCACTTCTTCAGATTATAGATAGTTTATGGAGTACATATGTAAAATAATTCAATGAATAAGGAGAGTAATACATCTACACGTTTTTTTCTTCTTTACAGTGAATTATACAGTGTGCTTAATTTAAATCTGTCCGACACGTGTTTCTGCCGCACAGGTATCTCGCAATGCGGTTTAACTTGCAACTTGTTTATTCAAGGCGTTGCACACTTCTATGATTTGAGCCAAAATATGTGCAAATGTTATATTCGCCATATTCCCTGAATTGTCTTTGCTTTTCTCTCTCTCTCTCTCTCTCTCTCT
>NC_068996.1:13749737-13751077 GCF_001194135.2 Octopus bimaculoides | reverse complement strand
TATATATATATGTAAAATTTTCACTGCCTCCTTTTTCGGAATATACAATATTTGTAGACCCTATATATACATATCTATCTATCCATCTGTCTCTCTGTCTGTTTATCTATCTATCTATCTATCTATCTATCTATCTATCTATCTATCTATCTATCTATCTAGCTAGCTAGCTAGCTAGCTAGCTAACTACCTAGCGAACTATATATATATATATATATATATGCGCGCGCGCGCGCGTGTGTGTACTGAATATAAAGGCTTCTGCTCAAGCAAAATTACCCTCTCCTATTTATCGATCAAAAGAGATTCCTATAGAACAACTTTGAGCAACACGAAGAGACGAAGCCACCAAAGGAACACAATACCATTTCTAGTTATACACAATCTGCATCACCAAAACATTTTTAACATCATCAAAACAAATTTGTCAGTCATGAAACAAAGTGAAAAGTTAGAAAGCATAATAACTAATGAAACACTAATCTTAAGCAAAAGGCAACCACATAGCATAAAGAAACTATTAACAAAGGCAAAATTCAATATGAACAAACAGGATAAAACATTCACAATATCCAAGTGTAATGATAAGAGGTGTGGAACGTGTCAATACATGCATACTGGTAGATCCAGTATGGACAGATTTTCGCAAATGCAGATATGAACTGTAAAAGCAGAAATTTGATCTACTGCATTAAATGCCTTAATTCTGAGGAACTTTATATTGGCGAGACAGGGAATGCATTATTGGAATGCTCACGAGTCCACAGACAACAAATCCGGAACACCAATGTTCGCCAAATTCCATTGAATGAACAGATAGAGACATGTGGTCAGAAAATGCTTCAAATTTTTCCTTTCCACAAACTACAGGACTCAACTAAGGCTGGAAGAAAGATAAAAGAAAAAAGGTTTATCAAAATGTTCAAACCTGTTCGGAACGGAAATAATAGCAATAATATAACAACCAGTTAATGACGTGGATTAATAAATATCTCTAGAATATAAATATAAACAGGTTACAGAATATCGGTACGCCTGGCAAACTGTGATACTTAAAAGCATGCGGAATGATCAAAAAGGTATTCTAAAAATTCAGCTTGTTGGAACGAGCTAGCACCTTGTTCTAAGAGGTACTAAAGTTGTCAAAAACTCAACATTTGAAATCTGATGATTACACTATGTGTGAAAGCGTTAATTTAACTTTATGAGCATTACAAAATGTTTTCAATATTAAAATACCATAATAAAAAACGTGAAAAACATACCATGTTTTAGCTTTATTCCACTAATATATGTGTGTGTATGTATGTATGCATGTATATGTATATATATATATATAT
>NC_068996.1:13747625-13749456 GCF_001194135.2 Octopus bimaculoides | reverse complement strand
ATATATATATATATATGTGTGTGCTAATATGTATGTGTGTGTGTATATATATATATATATATATATATATATGTATATATATATATATGCTTATATGTATGTGTATATATGTGTGTATGGAATATATATATATGTTGTCTATATAAAGCATGGGGTTGGGAGTACTGCCATCAGTAACAGTTTACTGCTATTACAAATGTTTATTGAGATGAATCTGTGTCATGAACGCAATGGTTCAATGGATGCAACCTGGATCTAAGAAATGGCACCTTATATATTATATCCTCACTAGGAAATGTGAAACTTTGCTATTGCGTGAGTTATGTGTGGCGTAGAGTGCTGGACTGACCATAGGCAGTTTCTTGATAAGCGGAATTTTGTTGTCAAGCCTAAGGTTAGAACAAACAATGTCGAGTTACCTAAATGGATCCATGTAAATAAACTTAAGTTACCGTCAGTAAACAGTAATTTTGTGACTGAGATAAATAATTTGTCCTGTGACAGAAGTTGGAATTCGTTCAAAGAAAGAGTCTATGAGGTTTTTAGTAACATTCTTGGTTTTGTTGTGAAAAAGCACCAGTATCGGTTTGGTGATAATGATGACAATATTGGTCTTAACTTAGAGGAGAAGCGAAAGGCATTCAACATGTTAAATTCTGACTTTTCAACGAACAGGACAGCAGATGCACATTTTAAGGCGGTAAAAGTAACGTTGCAGAGGAAGCAGAGGATGATGCAGGAAAATTGGTGGAGTGATAGATGCGATGAAATCCAAGAAGCTTCAAATGCTAACCATTCAAAACGTTTTTACTCTCTCTTGAAAAAAGTCGATGGTCCAACTTCATCAACAGTTGCGCCACTTTGCAAGAAGGATGGCACATAATTATTAATAAATCCTAAAGATATTGTTGGGGGATGGAAAGAGTACTTTGATGAGTTGCTCAATAGAACCATCGAAGCTGATCTCTCCGTTCTTGATAATATGTCTGAAAGAACAACGAAACATTTTTTAGCAGAGATTCAGAACCTGGCTGAAATAAAGGTGGTTACCTGGAAATTGAACAATGGAAACGCCCCTGGATGGATGGATTAGGTGCAGTGACATACAAACATGATGGTGAACATCGCTGTACAATATTAACAGATGTGATTCAAGAGGATTCGGCATAGTGAAAGTGGTTCCTCAGGATTGGCGTGATGCGATTATGAAGTTACTCTGTAAATCGAAAGGTGGAAAGGAATTTGCGATAATTTATGTAGCGACTGTCCGTTAACTGTGGCTGCAAATGCCCTTTGTAGAATAACGATGGATAGATTACTTCTGCACATTGCTGATGAGGTTCTACCAGAATCACAATGTGGGTTTAGAGGAGGAAATCTGATATTTTCAGCTAGACAGTTACAAGAGAAGTGCATCAAACAGGATAGGGACTCGATATAAGTTTTATTGATCTGACGAAAGCGTATGATTTTGTAAATAGAGTTGCACTTAGGGAGATCCCGAAAAAGCTGGGCTGCGCTCAAAAATTTGTGAGAATACTTAGACAATTTCATGACGAGATGGAGGTGAGAGGTAATGTTGCCGGTACCTTATAAGATCCAATTTCTGTAGAAATTTGATCTTCTACCTTGTTTGCTCTGTTTTCACATACCTTTCGAAGACTGTGCTGAAGGGAGTTATATAAAATATAGAAAAGCAGGAAAACTTTCCAACCTCAAAAGACTTGGTGGCCAAAAACAAAGGTTTTTCATTTACACGACATTGAGTTATTGTATGTAGATGATTGTATGTATGTATATATATACATATATATATATATATATATATATA
>NC_068996.1:13743992-13746825 GCF_001194135.2 Octopus bimaculoides | reverse complement strand
AACCCTAGGGTTAGGGTTAGGGCTAGAGTTAGGGTTAGGGTTAGGGTTAATTGTTTCAGAATCGTTTGTTTATGTAGTCGGCACTTAATGTATATCGGCTGAATGGACGTCAGTGATTGGTTGAAATTACAGAAATACGACAACTTTAACATGGAATAATTAATGGATTTCTTTTTTTTTTTAAGAAGACTAAGAGAAAAGGATGTTTTATATGACACATTCTACCAGTGTTCCAAGTTTCAAAGTGTTTCGTTAATGAAAAATGTGGCCCCCGTTTTAAAAAAGTTCCTTTATAAATATTGGATGTAATATTAGACAGTTTAAGTATATATTAACTAAATTTGACTATTATTGATGGTCGACCGTTTGGCCAATCGGATGTGCCAGGAGCCGTTTAAGCGTTGATTTGTGGATTCGATTCTGCCTGAGGTTAGCTCATCCTTTTTCGGTTATTTGTTTGCATTTAAAAATTGTCGCTTCAAATCGGAGAATAAATATTATGATGGTATGTTATTATACAGTTATTATTATACTATTAGTCTACCATAGTAGCTTTCTCACCGTAACTTACAAAGCCTTTCGGGTTTGTTTATATATATATACATAAATCTTCTCGTTGATATTACCAAGTGAAGGAGTTTGTTTCGAGACTACAATGTTTTGGCTTCGGTTTCAGGGCAAGGATCTTTAGTGTTTCTTGTTATTGGCTTCAGACGACCAATGTTCTTGTCAGTGGATACACACACGCACTCATATATATACATATATAAATATATGAAAACATACGCACATATATGCAAACACATACATACATATATACATACATACATACATACATACATACATACATACATACATGCATACATGCATACATACATACATACATACATACATACATACATACATACATACATACATACATACATACATACAAGCTTTGAAAAGTAATAGATGTTTAAACTTGTGGCGTATATACCGCTCTAGAAATCCGTGAACCAAACTGTTAACACAAGCACTTCCCCAAAACTCTATAAAAAATAAACTATTTTCTCTCCTAATCAATAGTCAAACGAAAAAAAATACACTCAGAGCCGGTAAAAATCGATAGGGCTAATACGAAACCTACAACCATTAATGATTTTTGTGATTATAGCATGACAATAAATAGGTATGAGGAAAATAACACCATTAAACAGCCTAGTATAGATGAATGGAAGACTGATGGTAGGATAATGAATATACGTCAGGGTCAAACTGAAGCTAAATAAAGAACAACTACTACAATTGTTCGTAATAAAGTGATAAATGCACGTGTTACCGTAAAACCCCATTACGAACTAGTTAATATCGTTGTTAGAAACTGCGTATACGAAAATATGAGGTGTATTAATAAATATTGCAATTATAAGAATAGAAAACTGATTAGGATAGCTTCTAAGGTTGATGATGCTAATCTGTCGTGTCTTAAATCTAAGTGTTATTGTAATAAGAAAGGCATTTTTAGTTGAAATAACTACAGTAAGAAAACCAGGAAAAGAAGCATAGTATAACACTCTATACAGAAAACATGTAATAAGCAACACACTTTGGAAGTGAATTTCTTTGAGATACTAGAAAAAACCTTCCACTCCGTAATAGCTACGTATAGTATTATTGATAATAATTTTGTAGTGAACTCCTCAAACTCAATAGTACCTAAGTTAGATAATACTGACTTTTTATAATTCCTTTAAAGTTAACACATATATCAAAAGTAAATCTAATTGAAGTAAAAGTGCATATACATTTGTATTTGTTTAAATGTAAAACTGGGAAAAATATCTAATTCAGTGAATCTCAGTCGGTCGGCCTTGCACATCACAAATCTGACTCTAGTTGACATTTGAACTCAGCACCCCTATAACTATTGTTAAACTCTTGTTTTATGAGATATTAAAGAGATATTTAGTTTCAACTTTGATGAAGACTTGAACCATTGTAAACTTCGAAATACTAGGTAACGCCTCTGAGTGGCCTTATCAATTATTGTAATATTCCTCATTCTTTTTGTGAGATTTTCATTGTGTACGTAATAACCAGCAACGAGAAAGCGTTTTGAAATGAATTATGATGGTATGAAGTAAGTTCGGTTTGAATTATATAATCTAACCTTAATATTTTCAGTGAAATACAAGTAAGTACGCCATTGCAGAAAAATTTCTCTGCGCTTAATTTTTATGAGTTCGATATCTTTGTAACTATGGAGACCAGTACCAAGAAAGTTCGTCAAAACAATAACACGTATTCTCTCTCTATAGCTCTCTTTACCGCTGTATAAAGATACATATGGAATTCTTTACGCTATTTTTTATGCTGTACACCAGAACTCATATATATGTATATGTATATATATATATATATATATATATATATATATATATATATATATATAAACACAGAGTAGATACATGTGTTATCATAGGCTGCACTGATATTTGTTTTCTATAATTTTCTCGTTTTCCTTCTCCGTGCTCACCCCACTGTACCTCATTCCGATGAAAGAGCTTAACACGAAGCGTTAAAGGCATTACTAGGCTATTCTCTTTAAGTGTTAAACTAATAAGCATTGATATCGTAATTCTGTTGTCCCTGTTTTGCTTGTTTACTTTTTAGCGCATATTACATGTGCGCGTATACATACATGCGTACACACACACACAGACACACGCACACACACTCACACACACACACACATATATATATACAATATATATGTATACGTATTCGTGCGTGTGTGTGTGTGTAATATATATATACTAACATCTATACATATATATATATATATATATATATA
>NC_068996.1:13742318-13743567 GCF_001194135.2 Octopus bimaculoides | reverse complement strand
AATATATTATAACAAAAAATGTAGATTATAATAATTCAATTTATACTTATTGAAGCCACAACAATTGAATCTTAATGTGGTTTGATGAAATGATTCTGAAAACATTTTGGTTAAATTTACAATAAATTTGAATAATAAAAGGGACGATAAAATTATTCTACATTACATTACTAGAATATTTTTGAGACTTTATTTCATATTTTTTCTTAATTTCTTCTTTTTTAGGTTTCTTTTCTCTCTATGATTGATGGCAACAAATCTTTCTAAAAGTGTATATGATGAAAACTAAACGTGTTCTGCCTACCCGCCCAACACAACCACCTCCACACAAAAAAAAAAAAAAATGCTACGTTTTCGCAAGTTTCCTGGTTTTCTGGTTTCCTGATGAGCAACTTCATTTGGATTCAACTGAAGAAAATCCAAATATATTTTGTTTGTGTGCGATAAAATGTTAAAGCTTCTATTTTGTTTCAAATTGCTTACTTGCTTTCGCATTTTGAATTTTTCTTTCTTTTCCTTTATTTCTTTAGTCTGTTGAGATTTAAATAAATTCAGAAATTAAATTACAAAAACAAAAATTTTAGTTAAAATTTGAATTAATTATTCCGTTGTTATTATTGTAGTCTTTGTTGTTGTTATTGTTGAGGTTATTGTTGTTGTTGTTGTTGTTGCTGTTGTTGTCGTCTTCGTTGTTATTGCCATTTTTTGTCGTTGTTACTTTTGTCGTTCTTTACGTTGTTGTTGTTTTTATTGCTTGCTTCTCTCATCGAATTTTTTTGTCTTTATTATTATTATTATTATTATTATTATTGTATCATCGTCGTGTTTTTTGTTGTTATTTTCGTCGCCGTCGTCACTGTGTACTTGTTTATAATGATTGGTTCTACGGTCGTTTTTGTCGTTGTTATTTCCCGTTGGTTGCTGTTAGCTGTTTATTCTATTTTATTTTATTTTATTTTACACAGTGAGGAAAGTAGATTTAGTGAAACTAGTTTTAGTGTTTTTTCTGGACTTGTTCTTTCTCTTTCACCCCTGTTTTTTCTCTCTTCCTTTAACACACACACACACACAGACACACACACACACACACACACACACACACACACACACACGTTAGAGTGCATGTGTGTACACGCTTGAATGTGCATGTATGTATGTATTTTCGTATGTATATGTATATAAACACATATACATACACTCACGCACACACACATATATATACATGTATATATATATATGTGTATATATA
>NC_068996.1:13740399-13742127 GCF_001194135.2 Octopus bimaculoides | reverse complement strand
AGCTGTATTAAAAACCGATACTATTCCAAAGAACAACAGATACAGAACCAGATTCTTCATAAAGTAATTGAATTCATTGCAAGACTTTTTCATATTTTTGTTTATTTTATTTTCTTCCTGCTTTTGGTTTGTATGTTTTCCTGTTTACTATTTTTTTTTATATATTTTTGTTCCTTTACCTTTTTGTGGAATTTTTTTTCTTGTAATGAAAAAGGTAAATAGAAAATATAAAAACACCTAAAACGACGCAAAGGAAAGCTAGTATTATTTATTTTCTATACTTCAAAACTGTATTTGTTGTTGTTGCTTCGTATCACGCAAAAATGGTTTTCGATGATGGTAATGGTATTCGTTGTGGTGGTCAATATAATGATAGTTTTGCTGGTGGTGGTGGCGGTGTTGGCGTGATGTTAATAATGGTGATGATGCTGAGAGTTCCGTACAGAATTCATATTTGTTTACATTGAAGAATACATGTAATGCTTTATAAAATTGTTACAAAGTGATGCAAATATGCTGATACAAATATGTTGATTGGTCCTCGTTTTGGGAAATTTTTCGTGTATTTTAAAACATCATTTTATTTAAAAACTTATTCATTGATTTTTTTTTTGTACCGAATAAAAGAAACTTGTTTCCATTTATCATTATATGATTATTCTTGTCGATGATTGCTGCTAATCCTTACATGGTACCTATGGTCCTTCTGCCTGATTATTACAGAGTTATTCAGAATCATTCATAGTTTTTATCTATCATTAAAAGGTTATTCCAGATACATGCATTTACAAACTACATGATTCTTATCCGTACAGGGATCTTACTGGCTATTACATGGGCTTTGCTAATCATTACCCGCTTATTACTGATACTTGCTTAGATTTTACTGATTATTACATGGTTCTTTCTTACCCTTACAAAGCTTTTATAATTTCTTGCATATTTTTGCTGATTATCACGTTAGCAATCAACTGTTACCTAGTTATTCCTCGTTATTACAAGGTTCATAGGGATTATTACACTGTATATGCTGATTGTTTCATGGTTCACAGAGATTATTCCCTGATTCTTCTTAGTTCCTACAGAATTCTTACTTATCCTTAAATAGTCTGATTATTTCAGGGTGTCTAATGATTATTACAATGTTCATATAAATTATTACATGATTCTTATTTACATGTTGATGGTTATTTTTTTAGGTAATATAATATGATACTTCCTATTTATTATTACAAAGTTCTTAGCGTTCCTTCCATGCTTCTTCTTGTTTATTATATGGTTCATCCCCATTCTTATATTATTGTTTCTTATATGGTCTATACTGATTATTACATGACATTTTAAACTATATTACTGCAGAGTTCTTATTTCTTTCTCATATGATTTTTACTGATTGTTACAAAATTTCTAGAGAAATTTAGATTATTACTCAATTTTCAATTGATAGTTTTAAATAATCGATATATATATATATATATATATATCTGTCCAATTTTTCCTGTCTTGGTTTGTGTTTGCCACCTTGGAATCCTCTGTGTAGTGGGTTGATCCACTACTCAGGAACCGACTATTCTAGAGTACGTTCTGTCTTATCTTCGAAACGTCTAGATAGAATAGAGACAGCTGATGAAGGCATATTCCAAGTGGCTTTCCGTTTTCCTATGTGTTCGTTGCGTTGTCTGTAGATGTAAGTATGTACATATATGTGTGTATACATGTATATATATT
>NC_068996.1:13735486-13738604 GCF_001194135.2 Octopus bimaculoides | reverse complement strand
ATATATATATATATATATATATATATATAGGATAATATCTTTATAAGAATTTATCAAGTAGTTAGCGTGAAAAACCTCATTAGGGAAAAATTTATTTATTATTCCCTATAAATATATAAACAAGTTCTATGTACTATGCTGGATTCATGTGGTGTTCGTCTGGTGTGTTGATTTTTGTTTAGTTTTATATGTTTTGACTATGCTTGTACTGATGATTAAAAAAATGCATTTTGTGCACTAATTACGAAATCATATGATATACAGCTGAGACTGATTTTAAGAGGCTTGCTTCCAGAGTTGCATTCCCTCGTGTTCGGTAAAATGTGTTTATTATGGTAGTTTTGACTTTAAGAGTCCCTCCTAGCGTGAGGCATTTATGTATAGTAATGCCCTTAACATAACTAAATATATATATATACACTACGACATATACCCGTTAGACGAGCCAATCTAACGTTGTCCGAACTTGTATTCATTTTAAATAGCTACCTAGTACTAAACTAACTGTAGATTGAACTTGAATATTTTTTCTCCGCAGAAGATTTATCAGAGCTAGAGACAGATGAAATCAATGGCAGTTAATCTAAGTACGGAGATTAAAAATATTCAACAAAGTTTTGCAGTATTAAAGCCTTTTATACTTTTCGCAACTACACCAGATGGATAATAAACAAATATATTTAAAATTATTCAAAATGGGCGCAGCACGCGCACGCGCACGCACAAACACACACACACACACACACACACACACACACACACACATACACACACATGTAAATACATATTGAGCGAGGCTAATTTAATAGCTGTGGGCCACAAACATCGAACCTGTTGCTGTATCAAATTGATGCAGATAATTATCGAAACACAATTTGGATATGTCAGGAATGATTGTGATCATCCTAGTCGTATAACGAGTGTTAATTTAAGCAGACCAGTCAGAATGAGGTGTATCTTGAACCAAAAAAGACTTCCGGCACATACATTCCCGAATAGAAATCTCTCCGTACACTGCATATCTTCCTGTAGGTTTCTATCGCTTCCTTTCCATTTTTAAAATTAAAAAAATTACACGAGGTATCAATACTGTTCGTTTTGGCTCTTCATTTTTAGAGTAATCCCAAGTACACAAAATACAACTGCCTCGTCGCAAGTTCACGTCGAAATACGTTCAGGTGTTAAGTACCTGACTAGAGCGCATGCGCAAAGGGCAGACTGAAGTTAGTTATCAAAGTGCTTAAAATTTAGCTTCGATAAAAGGAGAGCGGATTTTTAAACAACACGTTATATGTATATGTACAAATCGGTGTGTGTGTGTGTGTGTGTGTGTGTGTGTGTTTACATATACCAATACAGTGAATTCATTCTAAGTGTAGATTTTCTTCGCCAGAATTTTGCTCTAAATCGTGGATCTAAAATCGATTATTTTTTTCATCTGCCGAATAGGAAAAATGTAATAGCAAGTGAAAGTTGACAAAGTTTCAACCAAAAACTGGTATGAAATCCATTTTTTGGTAATTTCTTGCCTTTATGTTAGTAATATTGAATTAATACTGACATTTATGATAAAGTCGATGACGTCACTGTTGCAAATTTTGGTTTTATTGCATACCGAAAATGGAACAAAGAATATTCGTTGAATTGTTTTTTAGTTTCGATACATTTCGCAATAAAAAGATAAACCTTCAACAATCAGTCATTGTAAAGTCGAAGCTTAATGCTCCGCGGGTCTTTATTGCTAAATTGGTTTTCACAACTGTCATATTTTTATTAGGCAAGTTAACATCGGTGTTATGGACAAGAATCTTATAATTATTTTAAAGAAATAGAATTTTCTGGATGTTGGAAATTTTCTCTGTTTTATCAATTGTTCCATGTTTTGCTCGTATTTTTATACTTCTTCGGGTTTATATTAATTACAAAAAACAAAACAAAAAAAACACTTTCTGTGAGCTATTTGGAACAATGGACTAGTTCTTTTCCCATGTTTGATGCATTGCTGGTAGTTATTTTAATTGTCTGTCGGAATTTTGTAATATAATATTGCAAAAATTGCTTTATTTCTGACAAAAGAGCAATTGAAATGTACATTCATCTCGATAATAATAATAATAATAATAATAATAATAATAATAATAATAATAATGATGATAATAATAATGATAATAATAATAATAATAATAATAATAACAACAACAACAACAACAACAACAATAATAATAATAATAATAATAATGATAATAATAATAATAATTATTATAATTATTATTATAATTATTATTATTATTATTATTATTATTATTATTATTATTATTATTATTATTATTATTATTATTATATCAGCATCATCATCATCATCACCATCACCGTTGTCGTCGTCATCGTCGTCATTGTTGTTGTTGTTATAGGTGTATTGGCAAAATCGTTAGCACGTCGGACAAAACGGTAAACGGCGTTTCTTCCTGCTCTTTACGTGTTTTGCCTTTCATCCTTTCATCTTTTCAGGTTGATGTAATCGACTTGCCCCCTCTTCCCAAAGCTGGTAGCCTAGTGTCAAAACCTGATATAATTGTTGCTATTGCTGCTGTTGTTGTTGTTGTTTTCGTCGTCGTCACCACCACCACCAACACCACCATCATCATCATCATCATCATCTCATAATTATTTAAGTGAATTGCAATGGCTTCGTAATTTTGGTTCCTTTGAATCTTTTCATTACTATTATTAGTTTTGTAGTTGGAAGTAGGTCTTTTACAAATATCGTTTTCTAAACTGAAAAATGCCTCACGGAAACTGATAGTATTAACTATTGATTCTAACATGGCTCTCATTCAAAGCGTTTGTTTGTTTTCTGGGTACATGTAACAGAGTTCGCTCTGTATAAAATCTTGTTGTTGGATACACTGGCTCAATCACTTCCAGGGTTTCCAAAGGAGCTGTGTGGTAAGATGATTGTTTCCCAACCATATGGTTCCGGGCTCAGTCACACTGCATGGCACCTACTATAGCCTCTGATTGACCAAATCCCTTGTGAGTGGATTTGCTAGAGGAAATCTGAACGAAGCCCGTCGTGTCTATAGACATACATACACACACACATACATACATACATATA
>NC_068996.1:13733077-13735280 GCF_001194135.2 Octopus bimaculoides | reverse complement strand
ATATATATATATATATACATGGGAAAATTGAATAAGGAGACGAACTCTCAGGATGTTGTTAAACCATTTATATCTTGAATTCTTCTACATATGTTACGAGGGATGCAGTCCAAAATATCCGGCAGGATATGGTCATCAATGCATCAATCTCATCAGGAAGGGTATAAATAACAAGCTAATCAAACAGACATGTTGAGAGAAATAGAATGTCCTATAAAATGTAACCTACGACTTTCTATTTCTGTTAACATATCTGTTTGATGAGTTTGTTATTTATATCCTTCCTGGTGAGATTGATGCATTACTGACTATCATATATCCTGTCGGACATTTTGGAATGCATCAGAAATAAATGGATTAACATCATCCCGAGAATTCGTGACCTTGTTCAAATTCCTTATTTTCTATTAAATACGACTTACTATCCCGGATTTAAATCCTCAGACACTTAACATTTAGCTTCATTGTAAATATTCCCCTGGACTTTTCCTTTAAATTGTAAATTCTATGTGTGTGTTTGTGTGTATGTGTGTGTGTGTATCTATGTCTGCGTATGTCACTACGTGTGTGACTCTGTGTGTGTCTCTGTCTGTGTCTGTGTGTTTTTGTCTTTGCGCCTGACCCCCGCCCAGACGCTTGATATCCGGTGTTGGTTTGCTTACGTCTCCTAAACTTTGTAGTTTAGCAAAAGAAACTGATAGAACAAGTACAAGGTCTAAAACAGAAAAGGAATAACGGGGTCGATTCGTTCGGCTAAAAAATTTTCAAGGTGGTGCCCCAACATGGTCGCAGTCTAATGACTGAAACTAGGGAAAGAAAAAAGATCCTGGATGTGATCCTCATTAGTTTTACCTGTTTGGAATTGGGTAATGAATCCTATAAGTTTCGCAATGTCAGTTCCACCGATTTTTTTTTTCTCGCGTTTGTTGCAAATGTTTCTTTCTGTGAAAATTAGAGGTTTGTTGCTGAATTGAACTGGGCGCAGAGTCGGTACGATTAGAAACAATGACACTCATAATCACAGAACAACCGTTTTGTTGTCATACTTCAGCTTCATCTCAGCTGGATTGTTATATAACAACAACAACAATAACAGCAGCAGCAACAATATCTGCAGCGAAAAAACAACAGCTGGAACAATATCAACATCATCTCCAACAATAACAGCAACAACAAAAAGAAAAACTAGCAGTAGCAACAACATCAATTACAGCAGCAACAGCAAAAACAGCGAAAATTGATAAACTAATGAAAGGATATTCTATGTAGTTACTCCATATGCTTAAAGTAGCAGCCAAATCTCTCTCAAATCACACTCTTCACTTTTTTTCCTTTTTCTAAAAGAGTAAATATTTAATGACTCATTCGCTCATACATAGTTATATGTACTATGTGGAAACAGATGCAGTAATGGCGGCTAGAACGTCCTTGATCCTATGTTTATGCACTGAAGGTTAAGCTAGAGTTAAAACAACATTCTTTTTGGTGGAAGACACAATCACCCACTTTAACACCACGACATAATAACCTAAGTACTTTTGGCGAAGTCCACTCTGCTACACTTACTCTGGACAGGTTTCTGGCTTAAGGATAGTTTCATTTTAGCCAGTCTCAGAGACTTGTAAATGGTACGCACAGCCTTCTTTCTTGACTAAAACATTAATAAGTAAGAAAGAAAAAAAAACTAAATGAACGGCGACGACAACGATCACAATTACATTCGTTTGGTGAATAACAAATACTGATGGAGCTGGACATGGTACAAACTAAAATCAGATTACAGTTTCTTTCGCTATCTCGAAGTGGAATAAATAATGTATGGAAGTGAAGATATACTAATAGAATTGTGGTAATATAATTGTTGTACAGCTTTGACTTGTTGAGTGAGGTTTATTCTGTATTGTTATTTTCTTCCTTTTTTTCCCCCTCAGAATAACTGCTCAATATGGCGGTCTTATGTCAACACCATTTATTTTTCATTTTTCATTATTGTTACCAACAAGTCATTGATAATGTTTGAAGTGTTTCATCTTTCATTACGAGTTTCTATTAGCATGTCTTTTAGCGTCGCTTTATTACATTAACTTATTACTTCTTTGAAAAATGATCGGTAGAAAGGAAGACAAGATACGCAATTGCATGAATGGGTGTTGATTAAATACATCCATCAATGGGTGAGATCATATGTATATATATATATATA
>NC_068996.1:13730988-13732882 GCF_001194135.2 Octopus bimaculoides | reverse complement strand
ATATATATATATATATATATATATATATATATATAATTAGTATATTATATATACATATATATATATATGTATACACACATACGCACACATGGTACCTACCTGCAGCCAGATAGACTGGGCTGTTAACTGTTAAATATGTTAGTCATGGACAGAGTACTATGAACTATACAATGCAATGATACCTGCCTACAACAAGACAGACTGGACTATTGACAATTAAATGCGTTGGCAAGTGACGAAATTCCGTTGTCGGTGAAAGAAAATGCATTTGCAATTCTTCGATGTAGTATCACGCTTTTTTATCAACACAGCCATTCATATCGATATAACAGTAAATGTCAATATATAACAAATGTAAATCAGTTAAAATATCAAATGTAAAGGATCGATATGTTTTCATATATGGAATATACTGCTTTATACCGAGCTGTAATCCAGATAAGAATCAGAAATCTTTCATCTTTTTATGTATGGATAAGATCAGCGAATATTATATATTTCAACACAGAACTGAGACAAACCAAAGGTAGCTACTTCTAAGTGATCATTTGACCTGTTAGAACTAGCAAGCAAAACAAAACTCCCTCAAATCATATTCTCCTGCCTTAGTATAGAGATACCCTCCAAATCAAGTCCTATATAATCATAAAACTGGAGCGTCTTTAATCATGGCACTACTCTGTCAGAGCTGAATAGATTGGAAACAACAATATAGGAAGGATAGATTATATGCTGTAGAGGCACAGTTATATCTGTTCGGTTAAAATTGTTGTTTAGCCCCAGGTTATCTATGATCAAAGACATTCCAGCCGTGATCATTCTCTCCTATGGTTTATCATCCAATTAGAATTTTCACTTTCAAGACAACAGGAATAGTTAGTTTGGTTGGACTTATAACAAGTGACAGCGTAAAGTTACCCATCTTTGGCTTCTTCTGTTCTTCCTTAGAGCTGCAAATAATAAAACTGAACACAATGTGTAAACATAGCATCTAAAATGTTCCTTCAACCGGCGTCTGCCTAAAGCAGCTTGGTCTTCATCGCGTTACCACTTGCGAAGAATAAAAGAGAAAATTCTTGGTTGTTTCAGCAAATTTCAATAGCAATTCTTCGTGAAAATGCCGCCAGCGTTATGACTTGTTTCAAGAATTACCAATATTTCCGCAGCAAGTAAACAAGTGACCAGCGTGAAGTGGAATATCTACATTTCAACACAGACACACAAACTGATAACAGAGAAACAGACAAGGTAGCCACCAGTGCATCATACGGTACAGATTAATTGATTGATAATTTAAACACGATGGCATCCATTTCTCCTTCCAATCATATCAATCCGAAACAAAACTAATAATAATAATAATAATAATAATAATAATAATAATAATAATAATAATAATAATAATAATAATAATGATAATAAAAACAACATCAACAACAACAATAATAATAATCATAATCATAACGGCGTCGATAACGAAGATGATGATGACGACGATGACGACGGTGATGGTCATGAGGATGATGATGACAATGTTAATGACGCTGACGATGACAATGATGACGATGACGGTGACGGTGAAGATGACGACGACGATGACGGTCATGATGATGATGTTGAGGAGGAAGAGGAGTGAGAGGAAGAGGAGGAAGTGGAGGAAGTGGAGGAGGAAGAGTGGAAGAGGAAGAAGTGGAGGAGAAAGGGGAGGAGAAAGAGGAGAGCAGAAAGAGGACGAGGAAAAGGGAAAAGGAGAAAGAGGAGGAGGAGAAATAGGAGGAGGAGAAAGAGGAGGAGGAGAAAGAGGAGGAGGAGAAAAAGGAGGAGGAGAAAGAGGAGGAGGAGAAAAGGGAGGAGGAAGAGAAAGAGGAGGAGGAAGAGAAAGAGGAGGAGGAAG
>NC_068996.1:13729971-13730805 GCF_001194135.2 Octopus bimaculoides | reverse complement strand
AAGAGAAAGAGGAGGAGGAAGAGAAAGAGGAGGAGGAAGAGAAAGAGGAGGAGGAAGAGAAAGAGGAGGAGGAAGAGAAAGAGGAGGAGGAAGAGAAAGAGGAGGAGGAAGAGAAAGAGGAGGAGGAAGGGGAGGACTTACCGTCTCTAGATTTAAAAATAGTGTTTGATGAAATAAGCGCACAAACAGAAGCATACAGACGTCCACCATCGTCAGTCGCAGTTGTGTATGATTTGGAATTATATACAACGCTTTCACTAATTGTTTTCGGTGCCTTTACGCGCAGACATAGGCATATTCTCGACCCTTGCACTTCTAACCCAGCAGAACAGTAAAGATTGCAACAGATAGAGGCTGAGTAAGCTACACCAGAACTAGCCTATTACACATTTTTAGTGGCGTAGACTGAAGTTAGAAGAAATATATCGATTTACTCACACACAACGTACCATCCAGCTCAAGAGTTGAAATTACGATGTTAAGATACGAGGAAACTCTCAACTCACAAATCTCTCGTCCATATGCCTTCATACACAAACATACATATATTCACATATATACATGCTTACATATTTGCGTAAATGATAATATACGCAATTAGAAACATCCATATTTATTTATATGCATACATACTTACAAAAATTGGTATTACATAATAACGTACATAATTTCATTTAGTGAAGCTTATTATATAAATACATACATACATTAATACATGCATATTTAGATACATTCATACATACATGCATACATACATACATACATACATATATATAGGCGGAATTCACAAAAAATACAAAAGATGCCACATATATATATATATATATATATATA
>NC_068996.1:13724259-13729334 GCF_001194135.2 Octopus bimaculoides | reverse complement strand
GACACCCACACATCGATAAATGCATACGAACATAATACATCCATGCATACATACAAACATGCATACATACATACATACATACATACATAATACATCCATGTATACAAACATACATGCATACATACATTACATTCATGCATACATACATACATACATACATACATACATACATACATACATACATACATACATACATGCATACATATATATATACAGAGGCGAATAGACAGAGTTATTAATGTGTTGAAGAGAATCGCAGGTGCTATTAATTCTGATCCTTTGCGTTTCGATTTGAAAACTCTCCGAGATCATCTTTGACTTTCACCCTTTGGAGTTTGATAAAATTATCTACAAATTCAAGACGACGGGCTTGCAAGACTATAACGACGTCTGGCCAGATACTTCGCATTATTTGTACCGGCGTTTTAGTTTCTGAGTTAGAATCCCGACATGGCCCATTTTTGGGGTAGACAAAATTCTTTGATCGTTTCAATAAAACACCATAGTAACTTAAGAGAAACCCACTGTGTTACAAGCATTCGGCCCATGCCCCATATTTCATGATACCTTCCTACCCCGTCCCACCACTCTCAAAAGTCTTATAAATAATAATAGTTACTGCCTTGCCTCCTGACCAAAATTTTAAAAGTACACATGTTTGTACATGATTTCATAAAGCCACGTTCGTACATGCAAGTTCAATAACGATAGAGTATGTTACATTATGGCTTCTTTTTTTCGAAGTAAGTTTAGGTATAATTAAATATACTTGACCAGTAAAATCAATAGACAACCACTTGGGCAATGACTGAGATTTGATCAACTCTGGATCAACTGGATGAGGATGCATTTCGAAAGGCACGAACCACTTATTGACAAGACAGGGATCATGTACGCACGTATTGCACCTGTAAATACATGGAAAGCTTCAACAAAACAGAATAAAATCAAGTATCAACGTTTCTTGGAGTTAATGACATTATGGTTTAACTTAATGGTCAGACCCCGGTTGAGAAAATGTAGGATCAAACGTTCCAGGACTACATCATGTAATGTGTTCTGTTTTTAAGAAACTTGCGTGTGATTTGACAGTGCTAAATGCTACTTTAAGCAAATGGAGTGACGTAAAAGCTTTGCATTGACTCATTTGGACTTTCAACTACCATCTAAATATCTTAAACCATTCTGACGTTGACTTCATGCTTAGACTATATTTCAGAATATGCTACACAAACGACTGCACCAAGCCCCATTTGAAGGACATCAATGCTGTTATTAACAACAAGGAAGACAATTTCCGATCACATCGCATGGCGAAAAGCTATAGGAGTTCTTGACAACGAATGTTTTATAAGATATTTATATGAAATAAACATCATTTCAGGACTGATGTTTGTTAACACGCCAAACATCATCCTCTAGAAGTAAACAACCTGTGAAACTTTCTACTATATCTGCATAACCATCTGAATACTTTACATACAAAGAGTAAACGTTGTCTGTATGAAGTCATTTGTACAACAAAATAGCAGCCAAACTGCTTTTATATTACACAATGTCATCTTGAAATAAAGATAATGAGATACAGTCTATGTAGTCTTTCAACAGCAGTCAAACTCCTCAGGTCACACTCTCCTTAGCTCTCCTTATGTATTGCAAGTTTGTATGCTTCAAATCACTGCCCGCCGCTCGATGTTTAAGTTCCGCCTAGTTATATTTACGTACCACAGGTTTGAATAGCTCAGAACAGCAATCTACCTGGCTTTAGTAGTGTACCATGAGTTTGTATACATCATGTCATGCCGTACGTAGTTGTAATTGGCCACCACAAATTTTTACGCTCAACTTCGAGGAAACGGTTGAATTCGCCGGTTTAAGAATTTGAGATTTGATTTGGAATCCTCACGTGAGTCTGCCAGAAGAGCAGTCAGTTTCTCTCTCTCTCACAGCCTTTCTCACATTCTCCCTCTCCCTCCCGCTCTATCTCCGTCCCACTTCATCTCTCGCCGACTTTCTCTCTCTCTCACACACACACACGCGTATACATGTATGTATGTATGTATGTATGTATGTATGTATGTATGTATGTATGTATGTATGTATGAATGTGTATGCATGCAAGTTGCAATACAGTCGAGAAATGGATCGGTCTGGCTACGGAGAAGCAACAAGCAAATTTTATATCTGCGCATTTTCTGATTTCCATTCAAATCGTGTGCTACCCATCTGTCGAACTTTTTTGATTTTCCGATCGCATTGAAATGGTTGCAGACAGCTTTCTGGCTAATGTGAAGTTCTTTAACCAGTTCTCGTGTGGTTTTACGTGAATCTTTCACAACGACAGTCTGTAACTGACAGTCATCGATGACAGATAGGGGTCTACTATGCACGCAATCTTCAAGTCTCAGGTCTCCACTGCGAAATCGTTTCAGTTCCTTTACGTCCCTTTTAAAAATTAAATAGCAAAATTGCTCGAATTTCGCGCTTTGACAGTTCCATTTCAGATGATTGTAACATGTTTCTTTATTAACTATAAAGGTATACATAGAAGGGATGAACAAAGACATTTACAACATATAGTTGATGTTACAATCAGATACTTTTAAATAATTTTATAATGATATATTGAAATCCGATCATGAAATCGAATTGAGTTAAAAATTAAATAATCATAAATAGTTATAGTTATGTATGAAAAATAGACTTTTGGGGTTTTATTTAACCCGCCGGTTTCTTTTTTTCCCCAATAATTTTGTTTTTCGTTTTTGTTTTCTTTCTATTCGCTTTTGGCAGGCTACACTAGCTCGGTCCCATTTGTTCGCAGCATCCTTACTACAGGCATCCACCTTTTGGTAAATACTCTTTGAGAAGGCACTTTCTCTCTAGACAGATCTTACTTAGCAGGTAGTAGTTGAAATAACTAACCAACCCACGTCCAGAGATAAAGTTGCCTGTCTCAATTCCTCCTCCACGTGTCGTCCATACTGTATCTTTCAGTATGGCTACTGCATAGACAAAAGGCGCATCTCTTTCCTTGTTAAAGGAGGAAGGCGGTACAATCTTGATGATGAACTCAGATGATGGCCGTACTCTTTCTGTCTCCGACATTAGCTGTTCGACATAAAATTTCAGCCCCATCAATTCTACATATTGTACGAAGGCGTGCGTGACAGTTTCACTGTCTCGCCTGCACCTCGGGCATGTGAGGGGGACGACAAACCCGTGCCTTGACAGCCTCTCTCGAACCGGTAAAGCCGATCGGTAGTACAACCAAGCCAGGGATCTCTGGAAGTTATTCAGACACACCGGCCCGAATGTCCTTCCGAACAGGTTGATTAACTGGTCTCTGTCGAAGCCTAGAGCCTCCTCAAGGATGTTGTCAGAATTGTGCTCTACCAACTGGCTATAAAAATCAGCAGTGGTAGCCCCATTGTCGGTATTACTCGCCCGGGAGAGTACCTGTCTGCACTCCTGCCATTCACCAATTCCAGGGCTACGCCTGACCCATGGGCCTAAATCCTGCAAGGGCGTTAATTGCGGAAATAGGAACTTAACGTGTGGTGACCACACCTGTTCATCCTCCAGGTAGAGCCAGAGATGCCCCAGCTTCAGCGCAAATTTGCGCATCATCAGCCACGGCATCCCTAACCCACACTTTAACGGGTTTTGACGGTAGATGGAGCGTCTCACAAGTGGTGGTTTCCCCTTTCACACAAACTGGAATAGGAGCCATTCCAACTTGTTCAGTCACAACTTGGAGCAAGGCACGATGGTTAGGCGGTAGGTTATTACAGATGTTATAAACACCTGTCACCTCTGCCTTCCCTAGCAAGGATAACGTCCTCCCAGACCAGGTCTGGGTTAGGGCAGTCACCTTGTTTGTGACCTCGCTCCATTTTTTCTCCATTTACTTTATCTATATGCATCCTACATGTCGCTAAATTGTAATTTTTTTCCATCTTTAGGTGTCTTTTTCCCCTCGGTCTCTTCCTGGGGAGGCGAGCACTTGGACCTCAGATGTCCCTTTTGTCTGCACTTGAAGCACCGAGGCTTCCTTCCCTCAGCATTTACAGATAGCACTGTCTCCTCCTCAATGCAGATTTTTTCAGGGTGGTTTTCGAGGTCACTGGAAGTGGCCTGTGCCAGTATTTCCAAAGTCTTCCCCTTCCAGTTCTGTGGAGCATCTCTGGAAATCTGGATAACGTTTATCTTATCTTCCCTTTGAAATAACAACATGGCCACAATCCATGCGACCTCTACTTCTGGTAGTATATTCTTAATCCTGATCCGGGAAGTTCTGTGTCACAGATATAATGGCAGCAGTGCTATTTGTTCATTTTGCAAGGTTCGGGTCGAGTACTCACGAGCCTTCTCTGCTGGCTCGAACCTTGCCTCCACTGTTGCGTACTTGGTGCCACGGGCTACATACTTGATTTACTTTATTACTGGTCCGAGGCATTTTTCAATAGTACTTTCTTCGAAGCGCTCCAACTTTTTATTAATTAAGTCGTAAGTCTTATACATTATGGTCCTTTCTTTTTTTTTTGTTTATAATTTCTCTTGGTGGAGCAATTTTCCTTTCCCCGTCTTCTTCGGTTATTATTTCGAAGAATGACTGAATTTCTGCTTTTTCTAGTGATATTATTTCATGTTGTCCTCCCACAACAGAGGCAATATATATACATGTTGCTTCTATCGAAGACACTTTTTTTAAAACAAATGTTTCACCACAGGAGCGAAAATTTCCTACACAGGAGCAAAAAATACACACACAATTCAAAAATCCTTTCCGCTTATGGGAGGATAACAATTCAACTGCGTTCTTTTCCCAAAAATACTTTCAACAACGTTTCCCTTACGGGAGATCAATAACGGATGAATCAACAAAGCCTGCGAACAGGTAACAGAATTCTTTTGTACTCTAGGAACAAAGCTCGAAATTTTTGAGGAGGGGGCCAGTCGATTAGATCGACCCTCGTGCGCAACTGGTACTTAATTTATCGACCCCGAAAGGATATATATACCCAGCATAGTCACAGCCTTAGGGCTGAAACATACAGAGGAATAGAATATAT
>NC_068996.1:13722336-13722868 GCF_001194135.2 Octopus bimaculoides | reverse complement strand
TATATAAGGGCATTAACTATATAGTAATGCCTCACGCTTAGAGGGACTAAATAAGTCAAAAACTACCCAAAAATAAGCAACATATTTACCGAAAGCGAGGGAATGCAGCTTTCAAAATTAATCTCTTAAAATCATTTAACTTAACGGTAAACCACTGGTTTCTCAATCAATACAGCAAAAACTGTGAAGTAAGCTGCATCTTTTGTTCATCAGTACACATATGGTCAAGACACATAAAAATAAACAAGAATCAACATACCGCTTTGTACCCAACATAGTACGAATGACTTCTGTCCATCATTATATATCTGTGAAAGAGATTTGAATTGATCCGGTTGCATCTCAGTAACATGTGCTTATACAGAATAATATTCAGCACTGAATATATTCTAATTATTTATAATATAATATAGGATAAAATCTTTATAAGAATTTATCAAGTAGTCAGCGTGAAAAAACCTCATAATGACTACTTGATAAATTCTTATAAAGATTTTATCCTATATTATATTATAAATAATTAGAATATATT
>NC_068996.1:13721468-13722326 GCF_001194135.2 Octopus bimaculoides | reverse complement strand
TAAACATAATTAAGGGATCAGCAACAGTTACTTCACCACATACCGAAGTTCAGAAATAGCAGCTAAAATGCTGAGACTCCAACAGATAGCATTACTTGTAACTCACAAAGGCAAAACAAGAAGAAAACACAATGAAAACTAACCAGTCGAAGTTAATCATAGACGCGTTTCTGGCTTAGGAGCAATAACACTCCATTTCTTCATCAGTATGATATTCTAGTTGTAAATTCGACGGTGCTAGCAATTGTGCATGCATGACAGAGTGAACATCATGCATCGGCACAACTTCAAAACACCTCCGAACCTACATAGGCCAGCCAGTCCACTATTCCTCCTCAAGCACTGTCGAATTTATAACTAGAATATCATACTGATGAGGAAATGGAGTGTGAGCGCTCCTAAGCCAGAAACGTGTCTATGATTAACTTCGATTGGTTAGTTTTCATTGTTTTTTCTTCTTGCTTTGCCTTTGTGCGTTACAAGTAATGCTATCTGTTGGAGTCTCAGCATTTTAGCTGCTATTTCTGAACTTCGGTATGTGGTGAAGCGACTGTTGCTGATCCCTTAATTATGTTTATAAATGTATAAGGACTTTTAAATAAGTTCTCCACCGATAATGGTGTTTACATACCGAAGGGCTTGGTAAAAATTATTAATTGTTAATTTATTAATAAATTAATAAATTGATAAACCTTTACCCTTTTAATTGTAATAATTATTCACTCCCTGATAGTAAACCGCAGATTTTCTGCGGTATTGCTTGTGATGCACATGGTAATTTCTTGAGGAGGAATAGTGGACTGGCTGGCCTATGTAGGTTGGTGAAGCAACTGTTGCTGATCCCTTAATTATGTTTAT
>NC_068996.1:13719678-13721031 GCF_001194135.2 Octopus bimaculoides | reverse complement strand
TATATATATATATATATGAATATTTCTCTATTTCTCAATGTACCTATTCATCTATCTCTATACATATCTATGTATGTGTGTGCGCTTGTGTGTTCGTGTGTATGCGCCTGTGTGTCTGTGTGGACGCGCGCGCTTGTGTGTGCATCTATACGTGGGTGTGTTTCATTGATTCCCCTCCCCTCATGCCGGTTTGGAAGTCAATTGTTGGTTTGTTTACGTCCATGTAATATAGCGGTTCGAAAAAAAGAACCGATAAAATTATAAGTACTAGGTTCTATTTGTTCGACAAAAATTTTGGAGACGGTACCCTAGTATGGCAGGATTCCAATAACTTTAAGACATAAAAGGATAAAAGGATATTAAGGAAAATATTTAGTGTAGATAGAATAATGCATTCCCTTAATAAAATCAGTGAAGTCAGTTAAAAGCAATGAGAAATGATAGGAATCTCGATATTGGCAAAAGATTTATCCAAGCAATTATAACATGACTAAATGTTACCATAATTTTCCAAGATAATATGCTAATGGACTTCTACAATTGATTCTTACAATAAATAAAGACGTCCTGCTGCTTAAGTATATCAATCAAATACTTAACGATTGATTTCGAAAGCCAAGATGTCAGAAGAGGAAAGAAACAGACACATTCTTGCTTCTGAAATAATAGAAATAATTAGAAAGGCAAACGAGGCTTGGTATATCGAGTAAAAAAGAATCATACGAGACAACAAGTACTGAGGGTAGGAATATGACTGAAAGAAATGGAGAAACGTACCATCATAAATGTCGTGCATTAAATGTTAAATATCAACTGCAAGAATTTCTCTTCACTTTTCACTCAGTCACTATATCTCTCCCACTTGCTCTCTCTTCTATCTGTCTGTCTGTCTCGCTCCCTCGCCCTTCCATACTGTCTCTCTTTCTGCATTCTCCACTCACACTCTCTTACTACCTGCTTTCTTTAATGATAATTCCAAGAGAAAAAGAGTTACGCATAATAGAAAAAGAAATCTTGCTGCATATGATTGCCACATACCAACACCACTACCATACAGCACACCAACATAACCATACCCGAACCCCAACACTAACATACACCACATCAATATATAATACGCCAGACCAACACTACCATGCACCACTTCGACAGAACTATACACAAACTCCAACACTATCATACACCATAAAAAACATTACCCTACATCACAAAAATAACATACACCAAAAAAAAAAAACACTATCATACACCACATTAACACTGTCATACACAACAACATTTTCATATACAACACCAACACTATAATACACTACACCAACACTACGATACAACACAACAACATAACATGCGTCA
>NC_068996.1:13717780-13719668 GCF_001194135.2 Octopus bimaculoides | reverse complement strand
ACCACATTAACACTGTCATACACAACAACATTTTCATATACAACACCAACACTATAATACACTACACCAACACTACGATACAACACAACAACATAACATGCGTCATACCAACACTACCATACACCATACTGTCACTGCCATACACCACATTCACATAACCATACATCGCATTAACACTAGCATACACCACGCCAACACAACAATACACTAAAACAACACTTCCATACACCACACCGACACAACTATACACCACAACACAAACACCACACGAGCACTACCATATACTACACCAACACTACCATGCACAACACTAACACAACTATACACCACAGCAACACTACCATACACCAAACCATCACTACCACACATCATACCAACACTACCATACACCACACCAACACTACCATACACTACACCAATACTACCATGCACCACACCGACACAACTATGCACCACACCAACACTACCATACACCACAGGAAGACAACCATACACAGCACTAACACTACAATGTTCCACAGCAACCGTACCATACACCACACCCACACTACCATACACCACACCAACACTACCATACACCACACCAACACTACCATACACCACACCAACACTACCATACACCACACCAACACTACCATACACCACACCAACACTACCATACACCACACCAACACTACCATACACCACACCAACACTACCATACACCACACCAACACTACCATACACCACACCAACACTACCATACACCACGCCAACACTACCATACACCAAGCCAACACTACCATATTCCACGGCAACACAACCATACAGCACATCAACACTATCATACATAATGCCAACACTACCATACGCCAAACTAACTCTACCAAACACCACAACAACACTACCATACACCACACCAACATTACCATACACCTCATCAACACTACCATACACCACACAAACACTACCGTGCACCACACCAACCCTACCATACACTACACCAACACTACAATACACCATACCAACACTATCACACACCGCAGCAACCCTACTATACATCACACCGACATGACCATACACCAAACCAACACTACCATACACCCCATCAACACAACCATACAAGAGCAGAATATTACCATACACCACACCAATGCTATTATATATATATATATATATATACCGTACCACCTCAAAACTACCATACACCACAATCATAAATATTGCAATGCGCTATAAATTAAATAGTGTCGTTGTATGTACGTTTCAGAAATCGTTATACTCGTCATGTACATATATGTATTAAACATGTTTCAAGAAAAGTGAATAATCCTTGACACAATATAAACTGATGGAGATTGGCTGAATGAACTACTGACTGTTTCTAGAAATACAGTCCTCTCCATAGTTACTTACTAGATGGTGTGTTGGGATTTTATTTATTTATTTATAGGTATTTTGTAGAGGTTGTGTTTGTTTCTTATGATTGGTTATTTGCTGCTGGTTTTGTTTTGGTTTCTCTTATTAATGTTTATGATTTTCTTTTTGTTACGCTTGTTGCTAATTATTGTTTTTGATGTAGCTGATATTCTTATCTTCATATCTGATGACGTGTTCTTTCGTCTAATCCATTTTGATCGAATAGAACCATTGTCAACGGTCATCTATTCACTTTTCAATAATCATCGTGGCCATCTAGTCACTTTTTCTTATTCCCCGTGGCCATCTAGTCACTTTTCCTTATTGATATCGATCTCAGGATCATATTATCCACCTCTACGAGTGACCCTGTCTATAACAGTCGACTCCGACGTTGGGGAGGTTTGGTTGCTGTTTCTAACAAGCGAAGCGACCTCATAGAGTCTCCCTATCAGCTCGACGGTAGTTTTATGCCTGGACTTTCTCAAAT
>NC_068996.1:13707780-13712780 GCF_001194135.2 Octopus bimaculoides | reverse complement strand
TCTTGAGGAAATTATTATTATTATTATTATTATTATAATTATTATTATTATTATTATTTTTTTTTTTATTATCATCATCATCATCATTATTATTATTATTATTATTATTATTATTATTATTATTATTATTATTATTATTATTATTATTATTATTATTATTATTATTATTATTATTATCATTATTATTATTATTATTATTATTATCCAGGTCACTGCCTGGAATCGAACTCGGGGTTAGTACCTCTTAACCACTACGCTATATGCCCGTAGGATGAGAACCCAGGTTCGAAATTTCCCCAAGACACCTGATGAAGGTTGGAGGGTATATCAGCCGAACGTTGTGTTAACAACAAACACGATGAAGACAAATATCTGTCAAATGTAAATAATGTAAATAATTTTAAAATGCTTGTTTATTTCAAAAATTCTTTATTGTTTTACAAATAATTGTTTACATTCGATAAGGACAAATGGTAATGGTTTATAGGGTGCATGCAAAACTTCGCGACTGAAGAGACACAACAATGCCGAAACTGCGGTGTCTCAAAGTTCCCTTACACGGGCGATCTGGTCCATCTTGCGTGTTATTAAAACAATTGTCTAAAGAGACGGGGCATTTTCTATTGACGAACAAACAACAATGATCTGATAATCACGACCGAAGCTCTGAGAACGTATTAAAAGTGGATAAGTAATAAGAAATTATTTTCATCGTAATTGTTTCTAGCATAGACACAATGCGTGAAATTTGAAGGAGGCATGTAAACGATATCGTCGACTCCAGTCTTTCTCTGGTAAATTATTCTATGAATCATGAAAGAATGAAAGACAAAAGTGACCTCGGTGATATTTAAAATCGTAACGTAAAGAGTCGGAACAAGTACCTTAGGATATTTTGTCGACGATCTTACCATTCTACGACCCCCACCAACACTCTTTTCGTCATTATTGATTGATGTTACATACTGCTGTTCCTGTTTAGAGTGAAGTCAGCTACGACTCAACAGACTCAAAACTAATGATGATCATCCATCATTCATTTTTCTTTCGAAATTGTTAATCTATACTATCCAATGTCTCTTCTTTTGTTGTCGTTATTGTTGTTGCTGTTATTGATGTTGTTTAACTCTAGGCCAGTCATGAGTTAAACCGACATACCTATAATCAAATGAATTCCATCTATGGCTATTTAGTCTTTGGTTCAGACATGTTGCAGACCGCACTACGTCATTCAATAATTAAATTCATAATTTAAGAATGTAGAGTGTGATTTGAGAAATATTTAGCTACTATGTCTCGCAGAAAGAATGACTATGTGTGTGTGTGTGTGTGTGTGTGTGTGTGTGTGTGTGTGTGTGTGTGTGTGTGTGTGTGTGTGTGTGTGTGTGTGTGTGTGTGTGTGTGTGTGTGTGTATGATGTTTCTGCTTTACCGCCATAAAAGTCAAAGTTGCTGCTACAGTGTTGAGAGGTATTAGTATTTCTAGAGAATTTACACAAACGATCGGTATTACAAGAAATACACACTCACATACACACAACACAGACACATAGGCAGACACGCACACATACACACACACTCTCTCTCTGTCTTCGTCTCTCACCCACACATGTATCATCTATATATAATATCAATAAATTGTTCATTCAATATAGATTGAGTATAAAAATGTTTTATAAAATGAAAACACAAATTTTATTTTTAACACAGATTAATTAGTCAGTAGATAGTCTTTCTTAATTACACATTAATAATGAAGAGCATAGCCATAGCAGTGAAGTCACAGAGCCAGAGTTGCGGAGAAATCATTTGTTCTATATACATGTAATAGTTCAATAATTCTCTGATAATGACTTTCTGTGAGTGAATAAAATACACTCCGTTGAGCAATGAACTTTGCTGAGAAAAAAATTATAAATAAATAGATAAATGAAATTTTAAATAACAAACAATAAATAAATTCAATTAAGTATTTCCACAAAATAGCAAATATGTTTTAAAGCTAATCTATGATGAACTGACAGATTCCTTTTAAATATTTGTTTTAAATATTCAAAATGATTTTTAATGTTCACTTTACAAGCGATGGCAAACCTACATTAACAGGGAATGAAAGGTCTCTTTAAATAACAGATCAATATCGATTAGCCATAGGTCACCAGCACTAAATTGATGCATATGCCTGGCACCAAGCCAAGTAATTTTATAATTTTCTTTCTTTTTCCCAGAATGCAGTCGTCAATCTTCCAGCATCAAAATTCATCCGCAAAACGAAAATGAAGAACATCAGGCTATCCATAAAAAAAAGCAATTAAAAGGTATTAATTTGACAATCATTCAATCATGGTATTAACAAGATAGGAATCAAAATAACTACAGAATCTATTAAATGTGAAATGATTCACTGAAAAATCGTAAAACAATTTTTCCTGAGGTTAATGGTAACAGATAAGACCATTCAAAACTATGACAACCACGAAAACAATAACAGCACATATCAATGTTTGAAATGTCTGTAGCAGTAATTCGGTTCTTAACATGGAGGAAAATCCTTCATCTGTAGATACATCAAGATTTCAGGAAGAAGTTGGAAGATTCACCAGTGAGAAATTCGTTTTTAAGTCGAAAAACTCTTTATTATTCTTTAGTTTTGTTTTGCTAGAGTTTTACTCTATTGTTGATTTTAAGAATACCAGTGTTAAATTTTATATAATTTAATGCAAAGATATTGTATGTACAAGTTTACTTTAACATAAAGTTGGTAATGTTAAGTAATAGTGTTATATACAAGACTTCTCCAAATAGAATAGATTGCTTCTCTCATTTGTAATGACTTTTTGTTCCATAGAATATGATTCAATCGAAGCCTGAAAGCTAGTATTCGCCACGCGATGGCACTTTAAGTATTTTTGTTTTTGTCATATTCAAAATTAAATCATCTCGTCTTGGTCTAACACAGATCCATTAGGTACTAAACGGGCAGTGTGTCTATTATAATGTAATGTACTCTATATACACTCTAGCTACACATATTCTGTAGCACACCAAATAGCATAGCGATATTATTAAACATTTGTAAGAACTCAATATACTATGCTTTAGTGTAAAATGTTAGGTGAGCACAGAGCATGATATAAATCAATGAGTGATAAAAAGAGCAGGTGTTAAGTAAAGTCTTGCATTAGCTTGCAGCTGTTTCTGCTATTGTACTCAGAATTAAATGCTCATGCTAAAATTTATAGCTACTTCAGAGCCATTAATAAGAAGTGAATGCTTATTCCGGGGAAGCATTTAAATACACAGAGCTTATTCTAAATAGAACCATATATAATATAATACAACCATTTAAATGCTTCTGAGGAAGCTATATGTTACTATAAGAAGATTAAGCATAAGAACAACGCCTTTTATAAGAGAAACAGCTGTAAGCTAATGAAAGATTATCTAATTCCTTTCTTTGCACATATATTATTTTATATATATATTTCTGTATGTGTGTATTTGTAGGTGCGTATTTGGTGGTATGTATGCGTGCATATATCAAAGTGCGTACTCCTGTATGTGGATTTATATACATATGGGTACACAGATACGAAATAACGTAGAGAAAAATAGTTTATTTTCTGATGAACAGTTACATGAAACTCTGATTAATGGCTTGTGAAGTTTTTCCGCTTCAATAAAACAATACATTCATACATACGTATGTACGTACGTACGTATGTACATTCATACATACATACATACGTATGTACGTACGTACGTATGTACATTCATACATACATACATACGTATGTACGTACACACATACATACATACATACATACATACATATATACATACGCACACACTCGCACACACGCACATATGCATGCGTAACCATATAAATATAATATATATGTGTGTGCGTGTGCAATATATATATATATGTATATATATATTCTTATTTTCCTCACAGACATATGCGTGCTATATGTGTGCAGCATAGGGGGAATTCTAAAGACGGTTGCAATGGAAGTAGTGATGTTCATTTCTATTGAATTACTTAAATGTTATGTTAACCGTGTTTCACCATGCTGGTCTATACATTACTGTAAAACATATCTATAGCTCAATTAACCAACCCTGAGTTACGAAAAACGTAAATGATAAGTCTATAGGACTTGTTTGTGAACAGGAAAAAAAGATAATTGTTTAACGTTGGCTTCCGTTGTTCTTATAATCGTCTGCAGCAATTGTGTGCCATCCTTAACTATGCACAGAAGTCGCGTATAATGCGATTAATGTTAGGATAATGGGAACCTAGAAATTTTTAAATAAGCAAAATAGTCTATCCAATTTGCATACTTAAAAGTTTCAAGACAGATATGTTGAACATTTAATTACTGGTATATTAAGAACATTTTGTGTTAATGCTATAATATAATGAAAATTCATAGTCTTAATAGCAGACATTGCGTGTTATGGCGATAATAAGCATTACGTTGTGCGTAGATTTCTTTCCTACGAGAAAAGATGGCTGGCCTTTCACACAGTTCCTCTCCATTTATAGAAAAATAGACATGGTAAATCATCTGTGATGACACTTCTTGCGGCGTATCGTGGCCGGTTCCAAGAAGAAACTGACAGAGACAAGATAGAGAGAGAGAGAGAGAGAGAGAGAGAGAGAGAGAGAGAGAGAGGGGTAGAAAGAAAGAAAGAAAAAAAGAAAGAAAGATTCGACCCCAGTACGAGATTGGTACCTTGTAGACACGAGAAGGACGAAAGTTGAAGATGACCTCGACTGGATGTAATTCAAAACGCGAAGAATCGGAACTAATACCGCCAGACATTCTATCTAACGCTCTAGTGACTCTACCAATTTACTGCATTAGCTATGGAATACACAAACGTACACATACATACACACACACCTGTTTATATATATATATATATATATATATATATATATATATATGTGTATGTATATATATGTATATGTATATATGTATATATAAATAT
>NC_068996.1:13706302-13707488 GCF_001194135.2 Octopus bimaculoides | reverse complement strand
TATATATATATATACGTATGTGTATGTATATATAAGGGTAAGCTATGCTACATATAGCTGTATATTCTGTATATAGTGTATATAAAATAGTACTGTACACTGGCTAAAGTATAGCCCAGTCTATAGCATAAAGTTTAGATGTACATTGACTACAGTATATACCAGGTTTACATTCACCATAGTATTGAGAGGAGACTAGCATTTATCGTACAATGGCTATAGTAAACTAATAATCAGACTTTATAATATAGATCAGCTGTAACATGCCACGGTATGCAGGATAGTTCAGTTAACTATAACACGAACGTGTTGTATATTTGCCGAAAATTACCAATAACACCTTAACATTAACTTAATACTTATAGTTCCAAATTCAATTTCTGAGTCTTTATATCATACTGCAAAATGACAATGTTATTTCATTCATTTTTAGATTCAATATATTTGTTATAGATTGATACGAAAGTATTCATGTAGACGGTGAATGGATAGAATACATTTGGAATCAATATAAGGCATATACTTCAAACAGAATTTAATGCCTGAACTATTGAAAAGAATCATAGTGTATTGCTAGGTGCATTGATAAACAATGCTTGTTAGACCAACAAAGCGATTTGTGAAGTTTAATTGTGTTTTAACATCTTGCTGTTGATGTTTGTCTATGTATGTGTTTGTTTCTTTTCACTTGGAGACCAATCATAAATGATGTGGTGGACATTTAAGGATAGTAAAGCCGACATAGTTTTCGTTTTCGTTTCTTTCTCTCTTTCTCTCACTCTCTCACTCTCTCTATCTAGCTATCTACCTATCACTATCTGAATCTCTCTCTATCTGTTCAATGTTACAGTGTAATATATTTCTTCAATATAACATCGTGTCACTTCAATTCACCTGCATAGCAACAGTACTGTTACTACTTCTATTTATGTGAGCTCTTCCATTGTCGTCGTCTTAAAACTGACAGAGTAACTTCCCCTCTTTGTTTTGTTTTTCCTTTATGCATTGCTTCTACCTATACTCCTTTTATTTTATTTATTCTATGCACCTATTTATAATTGTGTACATGTGTATGTATCTGTATGTATTTGTGTATGTAAATCTCTCTCTTTCTTTCTTTCTTTCTCTCTCTCTCTCTCTCTCTCTCTCTCTCTCTCTGTCGCTTTATCTTTCTCTCTCTCTCTCT
>NC_068996.1:13702502-13705848 GCF_001194135.2 Octopus bimaculoides | reverse complement strand
ATATATATATATATATATATATACATAACACGGTTGCATGTACGACCTATGACACCAAAGTTTATACTTAGATCATAAATGTTAACCGTTCACGTTGTATATAAACATATTCCTACATACACGCGCACTCATATGCATGTGCGTATATGTATGTATATTAATATACGTGTGTGTATGTGTGTAGTATATATATATATATATATATATACATATATATATATACGTATTATGCACAAACAGAGCCTATTATAAAACATAAGATAAATTTAAAGTTAGCCTACAATTTATAACGTCTGTGCTGCTAAAAGTAAACAAATGTAAATACCTTTTGTTATCCTTTTCCCATAAAGGAAAAAAATTCAAGGCGATTAACACGACATGTGTTATAGTTGGCCATTCTTCAAAGGATAATAACTATTCGTTTTACTTCCTATGAAGAGAAGTTAATAGCAATCGTTATTTAAATCAAGCACAAGCAGGGATTTAGCTGGAAAAACTTAGATTAATTTGCATACGGTATATCTTTCAGTGAAGATTTGTCAGATCTTGTTAGTATTCTCAGCGTAGGAGTTTTAGGGTGAGGACTACATTAAATATGTCTTAGACTTTCTAAGTAACGTTGTTTATGCATAAAATATTTATGAACTATTTAATTTGAGATGGACGAAATATACTTATCTTCTGAAGTACAGTTAACCAGCCATGAAACGTCATGATGTTCTTCATTTTGGTGTATGGAGAGAATAACAGAATGCATTTACATCTGATTATTTCCGATGGGAACTGTTAGTGAACAACGTTGTATCTATCTCATATATATATATATTCATACATACACGTGTACACACACGCTCATAAAAACCTTACATGCATACATACATACATCCATGCATACATACATACATACATACATACATACATACATACATACATACATATTAGAGCTTTCACTTGGGAAGTAACCCCTTCATTTACTTTCGACGGAAGTTCACCAAGATTTCGACACCTTCCAAACAATATCTCATTTCTTGTGATACCAAGCACCATTGATGATAAGAGTGTATATCTTGGTTAGATTGACCCACAACATCATTTTCCTTGTTATAAACTGAACAAGGTATATGAAACTGGTGCGTCTGTAATAACTTCAGCCATGCAATAGGTTCTTTCTTTTATTAATTAATGGGGAATCTGTCTTTCTTCTTATCATGAGTTTTTCTCGCACATAGGTCTATCATATTTTCGCCTATACATTTTTCCGCTTCTAAAATCAGTTCGGAAATCACTGCCCTTATAGACTCATATCACTTAGATAGGATATCTAAGAAAAAATCTACAACATTCTCCTCTAATAGGAAGAGTTGTGCTCTACAGTCCTCATATTTTACATGTTCCCTAGGTCAACCCGTTATATTCTAGGCACTTTGTTTCATGAGATTCTCTAAGACGCATTCAATTCAATATTCAAGATATTTTTTCAAGTTAGATCTTGATTTAATTCCATCACTTCTCTTAAATCGTCTTGCACCTTTTTGTCGTCCATACTATTTGGAAATCTAGATCTTGTTTTTTTTTACTTACACTTCTGCGTTTTTCTCTCATTTCCTGAGGAAAACAACTCAGTAAAACTTAGTGTTGATTCTCTTTGACTTAACGCTGTTACATTGCTGCTTAATTCCTCCATAAAGGTGCTTAAAACTTGTTTACGCCGCTAGTTATATTTTGCAAAAGAAGGGAAAGATGCATATTGCCATAATATCCCTCTACTATATGATGTCGCTGGACTTATAGTAAACAGAGGTGTCACTAACTTTACCATCATATTGGGCAGGAATGAAAAAAATATCGTACATTTATTACCTTGACGCTTTCGTTTTCCAAAACTTGTTTCCATAATAAATTTCTGTGCTTATTTTGAAATGACATCCTTTTACTTCGTATCTACCCCTTCTATTTCATTCAGACTCACAGTGGACTCTACCATCTCAACAGCTTTCATTGCGCTCACTCTTTTTTCCTCTCAATGCGATTGGCAAAGCCGTATATAAAATGAGGTGCACCGAATTACATAGCATCAAGCTTCAGTGCAATTTTGCTTCTGGAATCTGTTTGATACTTTGGTATTTAAAGATTCAGTTATTCAACTGCCTCTAAATATTTATTATAAAATGTGATGGAGATCGCATTGAAACTTTTTAAAGGTATCTAACATACAGTTCTGTTAAACATATCAGATCAGCCATGATCAAAAAGCTACAGCCACAACAGTACAGTGTCACAATTTTGTTGACTCACCAAATAGAGATGTCGCAGATAATGAAACAAAAAAAAGAAAAATCAAAATCATTGAACCCCTCGACAGACATACAGAGACAACAACACAACTAATATAGAACATTTGAAGTTGATAGTCCATGATTGTCTTGACCATCACGACAACTATCATGGTCATGGGTTAAATAATTAAAGGACTGGAACATTTTTTAAACTATGGCTTTTCCTGTGATTTTCTTCTATTTACCTATCTAGCTGTTTAACTATACTCTTTTACTCTTTTTACTCTTTTACTTATTTCAGTCTTTTGACTGTGGCCATGCTGGAGCACCGCCTTTAGTCGGGCAAATCGACCCCAGGACTTATTCTTTAGAAGCCTGGTAGTTATTCTATCGGTCGCTTTTGCCGAACCGCTAAGTTACGAGGACATAAACACACCAGCATCTGTTGTAAAACGATGTTGGTGGGACACACACAGACACACAAACACATACACACATACATATATACATATATACGACGGGCTTCTTTCAGTTTCCGTCTACCAAATCCACTCACAAGGCTTTGGACGGCCAAAGGTTATAGTAGAAGACACTTGCCCAAGATTCCACGCAGTGGGACTGGACCCGGGACCATGTGGTTGGTAAGCAAGCTACCTACCACGCAGCCACTCCTAAGCCTATCTAAACATTTAATAGAAAACTAAGTCTATCTATCTATCTATCTATCTATCTATCTATCTATCTATCTATCTATCTATCTATCTGTCTGTCTGTCTATCCATTTGCTGTCAACAACCGTTACGTGGAGGACTGGGGATGCCGTGGCTAATGATGCGCAGACATGCGCTGAGACTGCGGCATCTCTGGAACTTCATTGACCACGGTGAACAGGTGTGGCCGCCGTTAGTGAGGCACGCCTTCCCGCAGCTCGTCTCACTCACCGAACTGCAAACATGGATCAGGAAGAGACCGAAACTGGGCGATTGGCACCGCGAGTGTCGCCAAGCTCTACAACAGCTCTGCCGTCCGAGATCAAACTTGTGCAACTTCCAAACGACCAATGCGTTCTA
>NC_068996.1:13699397-13701244 GCF_001194135.2 Octopus bimaculoides | reverse complement strand
TATCCCCCCCCCCAAGAAAAGCTCTACTTTGTAATTTGTCCATTTTCTGTATTTAGCCCTGTGTGGCTATAATAAAAAGATATCTATCTGTCTGTCTGTCTGTCTGTCAATCTATCTATCTATCTATCTTTCTATCTATCTATCTGTCTATCTGTGTGTCTGTCTATCTATCCATCTAGGGAGAATTCACAAGAAAAAAAGACGAAGTCAGGTGGTGTATACAACAAACAGATGTATTAGTTAACGCTCGTGAAGTGAAAAAGTATTTAACGTTTCGAGCCTACGCTCTTCCACAGAAAGAAACACAGGAAGAAATAAGGAGAGAATATAAAAAAATGTGTAGTGGCTAGCGATCTATGATGGCGAATGCCAGACAGAGGGGTCACAGAGGAGATCTAGGAAGAAGGGGAGATAATAAAGTAATGGTGATCCAAAAACGAAGATGCGCGTGCGTGTGTAGAAGAGAGCATATATGTGCGTGTGGAAGAGGGCTGGTGACCTTGACGTGTGCGTGTGTGGATGTGGGGCTGGGAAGTGGTCAGTGGTAGTGTGTGATGGGATGGATAGGGAAGATGGGCTTGGATTGTGTGTGGTGGGTTACGAGGGAAGGATGACAATGAAGGGAGAGGAGGAAGGGAGAAGGTGGGTAGGAGTGAAGAGAAGAGAGAAGGAGAGTAGGAATGAAGAGAAGTAGGAGTCAGAGCAAGGGAGGATAGACCTATCTGCTTTTATTATCTTTTGCTGCACGTCATATACATACATGCATGCATCTATCTATCCATCCATACATACATGCATGCATACATACATACATACATACATATATACATACATGCATACATACATGGATGTCCGCACGCACGCACTCACGCACATACATACATTCATTCATACATAAATACATACATACATACATACATACACACATACATACATACATGCATGCATGCATGCATACATACATACATACATACACACACACTTATACATGCATACACGCTTACAGACATACACATTATACATACATGCATACGTGCATATCAAAATACCAGCAACTATAAAAAATCTGCAAGAACTTAAGTTTTAAAGGACAAGACAAGATGCTTTCTTTCACAATCTTGCTACCAGGTAGATGGCCGGTCAAACTACTCTAGATTAAGAAAAGAAAGAGTAGAACATTCATTTATAAATTCATTTATACATACACACACACATACATACATTGTACATGCACACACTCGCATACATACATACTAACATACATAGTGTGTGTTGTATTTTGCACAACCATACTGTCAATTGAAATACTATGGTTATATTTTATTTCAGTTTGTTAATCAATTAAATAGATAATTAGCTAATTAATTGCATAAATTAATGATTAATTGCTTAATTGCTATTTTTTTTTAATCTTCGTCTCATCTTGCGTCGCTATCGATAACGATCCATCTCTAATGCCCCTTCTCCATGCTAGTACGCACTTACACTTTCGTTTTGTTCTTTATTTGAACTTTTGTCTGTGCTTAGTGATATTAATCAATAAGTTATCTAGTTATCTGATAATAAAGCTGAAGTGAAATGCAATCAGTGTGTGTGTTTAATTGACAACAGCTTCCTACCAAAGTTCAACAGTATATTACTACAGAAATACCTGATTTCATATCAAGAATATTGCAAAACATATAGAGATTGTGAGAACAATAGATATATCTATGCACGCGTACGCAGACACACAAACACACACATAAACACACATCCACATACACACACACGCACACATACTCACACGCACATACATGTACATGTACATATACGCATATATATGCATATAGTATATACATATATAT
>NC_068996.1:13697367-13699345 GCF_001194135.2 Octopus bimaculoides | reverse complement strand
ATATATATATATATATATACATACACATACATACATATATTCACCGTTTTCATTTTATATCTGATTTAATATATCTTTCTCTTCCTCTCCCTTACACTTAATGTCTATCTATTTATAGCCACCTATCACTATCTCAATCTATACATTTACCTACATATATATCAAACTATACATATCTTCACAATTGCAATAATATATATTTCTTTTATTTTCTTTATTTGTTGCTATTATTTCCAAACAGTTTCTCGTTGAAGCCATTCTTGCTGTTAAATCGTTACTGTTGATATTGTTTAAAATTAATGGCTAGCATTAATTCTTCGGCTTGTTTTATCTTTTAAATGTATCAGAACCAGTTTATTATTGCAATAACAGGTGGAAATTACGAATGCAAATATTTTATTCTTGGAGAGAATAAAAAGAAACTAATTTCCATTTTAAAACATAATTATGTTCTAGAATTTATTTAACACACAATATTTGCCACTTCCATCAATAGATTCTCAGAATGATCTGCAGAAGTTTCACAATCATAGCTTAATTAATTTCGTCTCGTTATATATTCTGTATATACACTGAACCTGTCTGTTGCAGCAATAGTGCTTACTGATGGTCTTAAATGTAATGTCAGTCAACTGGCAATGTTGTGATAGCAAATAGAACAACTCCTGACGAACCACTACTGGGTGCCTCTACGTGCTGATCAAACAGATAAAGTTATCTGACAATTCTCCCTCAAAATACGTCCTATCCGTATTGGCTTTGTGACAAACAATGACATGATGAACAAAGAAGTTAATGGCGGTGAGAACGCCTTTGCTTATGCCTGCTTGAGGAAAACTCTCTGAAAATAAACAAAAACAACAACAACTATTAAGAGCGTAGCGAGCTCGTGCGAGTAAGTCTACGTGGTTGATTAAATTGTTAGACATTGCAATATGATGCACATAAGATGAGGTGCATCTATGTATGCTAAAGGAAAATAAAAATAATAATATTTGTTATTGGAATACCTTTGCGCGTGAATTCCTCTGGTACTGTAAAGGACAAGAACAACAACATCAGCAACAGAAAAATTAACTTCTGACTGAAGGACGAAATCAAATGATTAATATTCCAGACTGAGAGAGTGAATGTGAAATGGACTTGACTCTTGTGTACAACTGGTGCCTACTCCATTGAAGAATTGTCGAAAAGACAAAGAAGATTAAATTTTCTGAAGAAGGCCTCGCTTCCAAAAACTTCGAATTCCCACTATGTCTTTCCAGTAACTTTCATTGTGACCCATATTTTGTCTCCATTTCTTGCCCCTACTATTCCACTAAGCCTAAAGTGTAAACATTTATAAATTTGGTAATATTTCTGGCTCTCTTTATTCTACAAATTCTATTTCATTTACTTCCCCTTAATAAATGGTATCGCACGAAACGCAAGTTTCTCTTTTTCTTTCAATTGTCGTATTTATATATTGATTTGTTTATTTTTATTATTCTATTATTTATTTATTTTCATTATCCTTGTATGAATTCATTAACCTTTTTGTTGTGTATAATATGTAAAATCTTTTGTAGCTCTTGTAATAATCATTATTTATATATATGAAAAGAATAGCATGCAGTTTAATGCTGAAAAGTTTCAAGCCTTGTGCTCTCAGCATGCAAAACTAAATGCAATACCCATTAAATACACTGGACCTGGAGGAACTCCAATCCCAGAGGCACAGTCAGTGCGAGACCTGGGCATTTACATGAGTAATGATGCATCTTTCCATGTGCATGTTGCTAAATTGGCAATGAAATGCAGGCGGCTGACCGGATGGATTCTTAGAACTTTTAGAACAAGAGATCAGGAAACCATGATGGTCCTCTGGAGGACAATTGTCCTAAGCCACTTTGACTATTGCTCTCAGCTATGGTCACCAACCAGTGTCAAATTAATCTCAGAACTTGAAGCAATCCAACGAAGCTACACGAAGAAGATA
>NC_068996.1:13695379-13696729 GCF_001194135.2 Octopus bimaculoides | reverse complement strand
AGAGAGAGAGAGAGAGAGAGAGAGAGAGAGAGAGAGAGAGAGAGAGATCATATATGAATATGTGTATGGCTGTCAGATGGAGGTGAGAATGCACTCGAAATCATTAAGAGTTATTTACTTGGAGTGAAACAGTCTCATAGTTTTCTTATATTTAAAAGTAGTGGGAAATGAAGAAACGAGTAGCTATTTCCAGTTCTCCCTAATTTACTTCCCTCTTTATTATTCCTTTTTTTCTTCATTTTTGTTTCTTTAATCTCCTTTAAAACAATTTTTTGTCTCTCCTACATCATTTTAATAAACTTTGCGTTTATGGCTTCGAACTCGCATGCCTTTCTTTGTCCACTGTCACCGGCTTTATATGAGTTTTAGTGCAGAGACTGAACGTTTATGGATAGGTAGATATCGCTTGCATGCATTACACTGAAAGCAGGGAAAAATCTAGCTACATTATTTTATGGGTAATGCCCAACTGGACCATATATTTCTTTTCTTTCCAATAAAAAGACGCTTATTCACATATTTGTTGTCCCTAACGTAATTACGCTGGGCAACCATTTTCATTTTTTTCACATGTCTTCAGCTGAGGTGGCAAATGATGAGTATTATGTTGTGAAGCACTCAGATCTTGAGTAATCCGTACTTTTTACATGAAATCAATGGCAGACTGCATATATATGTCTGCATGATATTCACTATAAAATATTTCACTCTTTATGAATATTGGATTTTTTCACTCCTTGTTGACTTATAAAATACCATACACATAAACATCTCTCAATGTATCTAACAAATAAATATGCTAGTTCCATTGAAATACTGCTGTAAACTGGAATAGCGAGGATACAATATTACGTAGACAAATTTGTCATGAAATGTTTTAAATATTTAACTCAAAAGTTGAAACACTCTACCAGATAGTTAATAGCTAAAATTTTAACATTTTACGCCACACTGCCAAGTCGTTGTTATAGTATTCTCTGATCCAGATAGACACCCTCTTCTTTAATAGATCAAATTTTTCTTTCTCTATACCTCCTTTATTCACAGTTGTCCCTTAAAGATACATGTACGCACAAAATTATAGTCAGTTAACAAGTGGTGTAGTTTGAACATGATGCTGCACTCCACCCGACGTTTAAATATCGACCTAACTTATAGTTTTCGTTGGCTCTCACTAATATCCTTCGTCTATTTGTCATCTGTTCGACAAAATTTCAGAGGAGACTGAGTGAATCATCCGCTTCAAGGAAATAAACAAAACCCACTACATGTATTACACAGAATTCCCTTACATCTTGTATATACATATATATGTGTGTATATGTGTCTATGTACATATATATATATATA
>NC_068996.1:13689490-13694781 GCF_001194135.2 Octopus bimaculoides | reverse complement strand
ATATATATATATATAGTTTTACTTTTGCTCGTTTTGTACAAAATATAAAGATATTTAATACATTGCATTTAAGCTTGTTTCCATTATTTATACGCATGTGCATGTGTATATATTATGTCACTGAATGTTATGCTTTTCGCTTTTATTGATCTCATGCATAGAAATTATTTTCAGTATAATTATGAAATATTTATTCATATAATCATTGAGTGTGTGTGTGTGTGTGTATACGCGTGTGTGCGTGCGTGTGTGCATGTGTGTGTTTGAATATGTGCATGAGTGCGAACATGCATGCATGGAGGCAAGTAGCCTAATAATTAAGTTATGGGTATGAGTCGTTACCTCGTGTATTCGATTACCGGACTGTTGTGCGTTGTGACTTTAAAACGAATAACTTCATGTTAATACGGAATACTCAGCTGAAAATAGGGCCCAGTGTGAGATCTCGAACATTTCACCTGTCAATCATTAGAAGATTAAGAGGGTGTCTGTATTTGCTCATAAAGACATGATAACCTAAGACAATTAGCAAAAGCATGTTACAGTCGTAACTTAGTTTAATATGTATACATACACGCTCACACATATATATATATATCCTTCTCGGAATAAGTCTTTTGTTAAAAATTCTATTCATAATTATACGTTATAACTATTTGTTTACTGTGAGGTCGCTACTGTTACTTCTCAGGCAGCATTTATATTTTTAAAGTTGTTCACACCACCAGCGAGAATAGTACTGCCCAGGTGTCGTAACCAAAGTGATATCCGTTTAGAAGCTTATGATGGGAATACTCTTTTGTTATCCTCGATTGTGAATTTCTTACAATTTAGTCACCTTATTCTCAGTTGTCATTCATTGTGATAAAGCGGAAAGTGTTTACGGATTAATAGTTTGTTAGTATCGCTTACTTCGGCATTATGTGGTTTTCGTCATAGGTGATATAATTAGACTTAGATAATGCTAAGATATTGGTATCTAGTTTTGGAAAGTTCTGTGACAAATATGCACAGACACAGACACAGACACACACAAACACTTACATATACACATGCATATATAAGTGCATAGGATATAGTCAATCGAAAGAAACCAAAAGTAATGAGTTAAGATAACATGAGAATAAAAGGGTGAGCATTATTATTGAAGCTGTTTTATAATGTATGATGACCAATGACCATTGTGCGATGGCCAGTGTCTTTGTCAATATCTTGCTAAAACACTTATTGATATTAAATAAAGCAATAGAGTAATATATAATATATATTTACACGTTTCTTTCCAAATTTCACAGATACAATAATCGCTTATCACTCTATAATTCAGAACGTTACAAAACGATAAATCTTCATATACTTTCTCACTAAATATCTTTAATTCTGACATTTTAAGACATTATTAAGAAACTACTTAATAGTTATTTTTATTTTCTTTCAAAACCAAAACATTGTATAAAAAAAAAAGAAATCAAAATAAGTAAAAGTAAGAAACTGTTTATTGACTCGTATTTTTTAAATTTATATATTTATTACGATTTTATTTTCTCTTCTTCCTCTCATTTCTCTTTCTCTCTTTCACACATACTCTCTCTCCTCTCATTTCCTCTCTCTGTCTCTCGTTATATGTATATATACATATATATATTTGTGTGTGTGTGTGTGTGTGTGCGTGTGTGTGTGTGTGTGTGTGCGTGCGTGCGTGCGTGCGTGTGTTTTGTGTGTTTGTATGCATATGTATATAAATTTGTACAATGCACAAAGTGGAAAACAATAGTTAAAAAGTACTACATACTGGAAATAGAAGTACAGTTCAGCAATACATAATAAAACTGAGAAAATTTAAGATTACTATTTAAGTCTTGTTTCATTCTTCGTATTCTTGTCTCGGGAAACAAAATTTCCGATGATTTTTATACACATGCATATACATACATGTGTGTATGTGTGTGTGTGTGTGTGTGTGTGTGTGTGTGTGTGTGTGCGTGTGTGTGTGTGTGTGTGTCTGTCTATCTATTTATCTAGTCATCTATCTATCAGTCTATGTATGTATGTATGTATGTATGTATGTATGTATGTATGTATCTATCTATCTATCTATCTATCTGTCTGTCTGTATGTCTGTCTGTCTGTCTATCTATCCATCTATCTATCAATGCATGTGTTATGTATATACGCTTGTATCTATGTCCATCAAGCAAATCCATCCATTTTCGCCACCCATTATTTATGTGAGTGTTAGTGTGCGTTTGATCTCCTTCATGGAGTCCTATCAGAATCAACCTTCGTTATAACTTTTGGTAAAATTCTAAACTGTGTCTAAATGAGACAATGAATTTTATTGCTGCATTCTTAGATTACATTATGGCAAAAATCTGCCATCTTCAGATAACTTTTAAACGAATAAGTAAGTTTATATATACAAGTTCACCAAACTTCATGGTGGAACAAGTGAAATTATAAAGAATAATAGAATTTATAAAGGGCAATATTTAAAAACATATCTTATTTATGAAATCGCCTTTTTAATTAGTTTGCAGTCCTGGCTGGTGGTACAAGGAAACTACAAGTCATGCAATAAAAGAACAAGATATGTGTGTGTGTGTGTGTGTATGCATGTATTCATTGTTTTATTCACGAGAATCTCCGTGAATTAAATGAGAATGTGTTTTCCAAAATGGTGGTGAACACCTTTCTCCATGTGATCAGTTAGAAAAATTAAGACATATTCCAAATTTTCTTAGCATGAAAGTAATGGTAGTCTTAATTCAAAGATAAAGAAATTATGTCCACCAATGCAGGAACACTCATTTTTTCATCGTTCGATATTTACGTTTCACAGCTTCCGACGTCAACAAACACCGATTAAACACTAAACACGAACAGGATCAAAACAAATCACGGAAAAACAGGTAATAATGAAATCACTGAAAAATATTCCTATTCCACCAAGAAAAGTATACATCAAACATCTTATCCACGAAACAGAAAATGTTCTGCGGAGGATGAAATGAAAGGCTTACTTTTTCGATAAAGGTATATTCAGCCCTCATGCAGAGGACAATTATGGTTTCAGATCTTATAAAACCCACCACATATCAAAGACCTATCAAAATTTGAAGACAGTCTTATAAGGTTAGTTAGAAATGTAAAATTTAAACAAAATCCCAAGTTCTAACATGCATTACAGATCGAACTTTTCAAAACATCAAAGATGTGTTTGTTATAGCATACAAAACAAAAATATTTATGAAGTAAACGACCAAACATATCAAATTACTAACCGAAAACATAACTAAAACATACAAGAAAACAAACTCCATCACTTAGAATTCAATTAATAGGAAACAAAAAATTTAACCACAAAGTTTAAAATAGTAGTCAAAGTAGAAAAAGCTTATCTCATGAAATCCTTTTGTATCCCTGGAAGACCGTAAATATAACTTCACGCAAAGTAGATTAATAAATCCCGCAAAAAGTGAAATAAGAATTATTAGTAAATCCATATTAGATGATATAATACGACATATCAGAGCACACTCAAATCTTACTCAATGGATATGCCGTAGAGAATGGTTTAAGATAATAGAAGATAAACCCAATTGCAAATTTATGCAATTTGATATCGTAGAGTTCTACCTTTCTATCTCCCAAAACTTGCTGCAGAGGTACTTGAATTTAATAAGGCATATGTCACCATAACTAATACTGATATAGATATAATAATGAAGTCATTAGTATTTCATGATAATTCGTATTGGGAAAAAAAGAACGGAGACGAGTTATTTGATGTGGAAATGGTGAGCTATAATGGTGCAGAGATATCTGACCTTGTAAGCCTTTTTATTCTAGATATGATTAAAAAAGAAATAAAAGAAACTAACATTGGTTTATATAGAGGCGATGGCCTGGGAATAGTATACAATAAAAACGGGGATGATATGGATAGAATAAGAAAACAATTATACAAAATATTTAGCAATTAGACCAAAGAACCACAATTAGTACAGACCTTAAAGAAGTCAATTTCCTAAATATCAACTTGAACCTTAAGACAGGATAATTTAAACGCTACACGAACCAAACGAGGAATCTTCGTACATACACATAGGTTCCAACCACCCACTAGCAATAATTAAGCAAATGGTTAACAACATTAATAGGCAAGTTTTCAATTTATCTGCCGACAAAAAAGCCACCTTATACAATAATGTTGCATTAGAAAGATTCAACATATAATACGTTGAACTAAATAGAAATAGAACAAGAAAACGCAGGTAGAGGAAAATCTTATCGTCTAACTCACCTTATAGCATGAATGTAGCTGCTAACATAGCTAGGAAACACTTGAAATAAATAGACAACCACTTTCCACATACACACAAATACCACAAGATCTTCAACAGCAACACTGATAAAGTCAGCTATACTTGTCTCTCCAATATAGGATCAATAATACAAATAACAATAAATATAAACTCACCAGGAACACCCACGAAAGTCAATGCAACAGTAGATCCCCAAACCACTGCTCTCTAAACAAGTGAATCAAGAAAGAATTCGTATACAAGGCCAAGATCACGGAACCCAAAAGAGTAGCAATGACGTATATCGGAATGACGGGCAACTCGTTCAAGGAAAGGTGGACACAACACCTGACATCATTGAGAGTCAAAAATATTTTAAAAAACATGCAACGTCCCTGGCAAATATGATATGGACATTGAAAGGAAGCATAAGGAAGTAATATTTTACACTCAAATATTTCAAAGAGGGGCTACCATCTGCGACGTTAGCCCCACTAGGATAGCCCCTTCACTGAACATGAAAGCTGAACACACATAGCACATAAACTCCACACCCAGAAGAAATATACTCCAATGACGAACTACCTCAGCACACAAGTATAAAAACATCACAACCAGAAAAAAACCCAGAATAATGCAAAAAAATTGACCACTCAACAGTTTTCCCAAAAGACAAATCCAAGGAAGACAAACTTTCAAAGCATGCCACCCCTGTTTTATTCACGATAATTCACGAGAATCTCCGCGAACTGAACGAGATTCTGTTTTTCAAGATGGAGGCAATTGCCTTTCTCTATATGATCGGCTTGAAAAATGAAGTCACTAGGATATATTCCTAATTTTCTTAACATGAGACTAAGGGTAGCTTTACATCACAGATAAAGAAATTATATCCACCGATGTAGAGTTGAATGCTCGTCTTCATCGTTCGACGTATACGTATGTGTATATATATATATATATATATATATATATATATATATATAT
>NC_068996.1:13685644-13689464 GCF_001194135.2 Octopus bimaculoides | reverse complement strand
GTGTGTGTGTGTGTGTGTGTGTGTGTGTGTGTGTGTGTGTGTGTGTGTGTGTGTGTGCTCAGAAAGTAGTAAGATATGAACTCTCAGCTTCAAGGAAGAAACTGATAGAATGTTTATGAGATGATATCTTTATTAGGGGATATGACATTTGACCGGAAATTTTATAATCATATTTTTTATTGTCTTTTTTTAAATATGTGTTTATCAATCAATCATCTCACCTTCTACAAATTTGCAAATATTATCAAATCAAATTCCGTTCTTCAAGACATGTCAACTTGACCAAGATACAAATCAGTAGCTTCCCTGTGTTAATCGAGAATATCAAATTTTATAATCATTATGGCAGTAACTGAAAATATATCTTACATTATAATTATATTTTATTACGGCGACTCTTCACGCATACAGATATTCCTCATTATAGAAATGTTGCGTTTCTAAGAAGCTTATTCAGATATAGAATTGAGATATATAGAATACTACTTCCCATTTATATATCTATATTTTTTTTTGTACTTTTAATGAACATTTAAATCAATGGGAAATAACTTTTTCTTTCCGACATTCCACATTTCGGTAAGATTTTCAAGAACGCATTCATTATGCAGCTGATCCCGTAACCCTTTCTGGGTTCTGATCCACTAAAGAAAGTCTTTGAAAACTGGGACATTTATATTCTGAGAATTTTTAACCAGGTATGAGCAAATCTGACAATTGTTTTTATATTTTGTTTGTTTCAATCATTGGACTGCTGCCATCTTGGGGAACCATTTTGAACTGCTATTTTAGTCGAATAGATCAAGCCCAGTATTTGTTTTATTTTATTTTATTTATTTATTTTTTCAAAATTTGGTGCGTATTGGATCCAAATCTTCTGCTGAAACGCTAATTTACGAGGATGTAAATACACCAGAACCGGATGTGAACACACCAAAAGCGATGGAAGACAAACAAAAACATAGAATCATACACGCGCGCGCGCTCACACACATACTCACATATAAACACAAATCCAAATATGTATATACATGACCGGCCTCTACACAGTTTCCATCTAACAAATTCACTCACAAGCATTGACAGGCCCAGAGTTAATATAGAAAACATTTGCCCAAAATATCGCGCAGTTGAATTGAACTTGAAATAGCCTGTTTGTAATGCATATGCGTTCTTGATATAAGCTTCAATTCTATTTCATTCACGTTTAACACCTCTTAAATTTTACAATAAAGTGGCTTGAATATCATTTTGAAAATTTCAAAAACAAAAGTGTGTGTGTGCGCGTATGCGTGCGCGTGTGTGTGCGCGTATGCGTGCGCGTGTGTGTGCGCGTATGCGTGCGTGTGTGTGTGCGCGCGCGTTTATGTGTGTATAGAGGCAATTATGTGGATAACCAAATTAGATACATTAAATATATTGAATATAATGTTTTGTGTATGAAATACAAAATATGTATAAATGTATACATGCGAAACAAGAAAAAGCAAAAGGTGGAAACTTCCAGATGATGAATTTTGAAGGTTTAAATATATAGGTGTTGATATTAATAGGTCCAGCTTACACAGTGTACAAACAATAGACACAGTTAAAAGGGTGGAAGAAAGGTGTCATAAGTCCAACAGCTGTTTCTGGAGGTTCGAACATCCATAATAATATTGGTAGTTGTAGTTCATCACAATATGCTGCCGAATTAGATGCAATCATCATTGGCTAAGTTGAGCCTCCATCAAAAGTGTAGAAATGATCTTACATTTCAGTTCTTAATGCAGAGAAGTTCAAAGATGCAATGGTTAAATACTCTTTTTACTCTCTTTACTTGTTTCAGCCATTTGATTGCGGCCATGCTGGAGCACCGCCTTTAGTCGAGCAATTCGACCCCAAGACTTATTCTTTGTAAGCTTAGTACTTATTCTATCGGTCTCTTTTTGCCGAACCGCTAAGTTACGGGGACGTAAACACACCAGCATCGGTTGTCAAGCGATGTTGGGGGGACAAACACAGACACAGACACAGACACACACACACACACACACACACACACATATATATATATATATATATATATATACATATATACGACAAGCTTCTTTCAGTTTCCGTCTACCAAATCCACTCACAAGGCTTTGGTTGGCCGAGGCTATAGTAGAAGACACTTGCCCAAGGTGCCACGCAGTGGGAAGGAACCCGGAGCCATGTGGTTGGTAAGCAAGCTACTTACCACACAGCCACTCCTGCGCCCATGTGGAGAACTCTTCACGTTGAATTATTCTATCTACCCATACAACGTGTGATCCTCGCTTTTTGATAAATGTCTAGTGAATTGTCCTTGAACCTTTTCACAGACTTAATTGTTTTCGATCAAGATGAAGCATTCATTCATGGATTTGAGACATTGATTACATTATGATTATGGAAAGCACTGTAGCTGAATCGTGTGTATGTAGGTACTTCCAACCTGCTGCTAATAACGGTACTTCAATTTTTGCAGCACGATCAAACACTACAGCAGCTTTTAACTTCCATTTTATGTTGTCAATATTTATTGAACAGATGTTTAGCAAGGGAATGAATCATCACCTTCATAACGTCTTTTGAAATTCCCGTCTTCAATTTTTGTGATCTTTTCATCAGTATTTTGGACAAAGGAATTTTTTATCGTTGTACACTGACTCAGTTCCCACTTCTATTTAACATCACTGGATGCTTTTTGATCTGATTTTATTTATATATTTATCGATTTTTTGTAAATTTCTGAAAGGTTTGTTGTTTGACTAACTCACTTCTCAGGTGGATGTGTGACTCGTGAAGCTGTCAAAAGCATGAAGAGCATGTTTTTGATATATATGGTGGATTGCGAGAGTCCTTCTATGGGGTCACAAGGTGAAGGCTAACGACATAATATGCATTCCTCCAATTTACTCTCAACTCTTTTATAACCACAGCACTTCAAAGTAAACAACACCAGCGTAAATGTAGATAAATCAATATATTCCCCTTGCTATTTTACAAACAGTAAAAACTGAACGTCCTGTAAGGTCACTCTTTTGAAAAAGTACATCCGGATTATTGAATCGGATGACATTTTTATTCGTAAACTTTCAAAGCGGACTCCTACGCAACTTTTCAGGGATATGGTTTCCTTTCTTTCCAGTTTTTTCGTAAAAATAGCTTCAGTATTTTATGTCTCGTTTTGAAATGTAAGCTATTAGTATATTTTATTTTTAAAAAGATTCGGACTTGTCTATTGGGAGGTTTGTTAAAGTTACATACACTGGAAAGTGTTCATGCCGGTGAAAATTTAGGTCTTGAAGTATTTTTCATTCATATATCTGGGGAAAACATTTGACTGAAAATAGAATGAAAACTCATGGAAATATTGCGTTTCTCAATTTGTGCCTAACAGAGCTATCATTTAAATTCATAACATGAAAGAAGTTGCACAAGATTGAAAGCAGAGTGAGCTTTTCATGGGAAAAATAAAATAGCTAAATGTAGAAAAGGAACAATATAGCAGGAAATTTTGACCAGATCATCAAGTGTTTTTCTTTGAAGTAAGTATATGAGAATATCCTAGTAAATACGAAATAATAATAGGGTTACTGTAGATGTAAATAAATTTTGGCATAAAACATGCATGCAAGAGAATATACATTAAAACAAGACTTGGATCTCAAAATACATATAACAACGTGTATATACGTATGCATGTATATATACATATATATATATATATATGTGTGTGTGTGTGTGTGTGTGTGTGTGTGTGTGTGTGTATGTATATATATATATATATATATATATATATATGTATAAATAT
>NC_068996.1:13684842-13685371 GCF_001194135.2 Octopus bimaculoides | reverse complement strand
TATATATATATATATATATACACGCACACACGCAAATGTATATAAATATATAGATATAGCTGTACATATACATATGTTTATGTGTACGTGTGGATTCTGTTAATTGTTTATGTGGCTACGTGCAGACATCAGTAAGCGTTAGCTTTTGTTTTAGTTTGTATGTATGTGTGTATGTATATGTAAATGAGCAAACTTTTTGCCTACACGTAATGATATGTCGTTCCATCACACGGCCATATGGACCGATAATATGTCAGTTTTTAAATGTATGTGCTGTATCCACATGGCATTAACAAGACACTTTTGTTAGCATCGGGTTGATCGATACACTGTGAGTGAAAGTTTGTACATAAGGACTGTGCTGTAACACAGATGAAGTGCAGTAACAGAAGCCCAAAATATATATGCATACATACGTACATACGTACATACATAGATACATACATGCATACATGCATAAATACATACATGTATACATGTATATATATATGTATATATACATATATATATATATATATATATATATATA
>NC_068996.1:13681144-13684410 GCF_001194135.2 Octopus bimaculoides | reverse complement strand
CCTTCCCAAAATCTACAAACTTAACAACCCTGACCGCCCAATCGTTTCCGCCTGCGACGCGACTGCCCCACGGAACTCATCTTCAAATACCTCGACCGTATCCTTGCCCCCCTAGTAGCTTCCCTCCCCTCTCACATCCACAACATTAACTATGCTCTTTGTCTGTTCAACTCTTTCTCCTTCCCTCCTGGCCCCTCTAAACTTCTCTTCACTCTCGACATCAAGAGCCTATACACGGTGATTCCTCACCACGAGGGGTTTCGTGCACTCTAACACTACCTTGACCGTCGACCTAATCCCCAACTTGACACATCAACACTTCTTCGTTTGGCCGAACTTGTCTCACTTAACTGCTTCTCGTTCGCGGGTGATTTTTACCAGCAGTCTCACATACACACGCACGCGCACCTTCGTTTTGGGATCACCTCTACTTTATTATCTTCCCCTCTTCCTAGTTCTCCTGTCTGACCATCTCCGTCCAGCCATCACCATGGTCGACCACTAATCACTAAAGCTTTCTTTATTATCTCTCCGTTTATTTTCTCTGTTGAAGAGCGTAAGTTCGAAACGTAAAAGACTTTCTCACCTTCCCTATCGTTAAACTAATACACTTGTTAGTTGTTTACACACCTGTCTTCGTCTTTTGTTTTTTGTAAATTCCAACTATATATATACTTTATTATTAAAGCTACAAAAACTTCATAAAATATATTTTTGGTGGATGGAGTTAGCTACATGTTGGATGTTCTCAATTATGTTTCTCGGTGTCTGCATTACCGTTACTAGAGTTCGTCTTCATTAGAATATTAATGACGTCTACATACATATAGTAAAATAAAAGAGTTGTGGACTGTTCTGCTAAGGATTGTTAAAGTTTTCTGTCCCACCAGGTCATGAAGAGATCGGCCACATCACTAGCTACATCGAGACCAATGGCTACACTTTGAACCTGCATGTATAGTTTCCTGTTAAATTTTACTATGTGATTCTTTAAGATCGTTCATATACTAGACCAACATGGAGGCATCTGGGTCAACTTGACATCCGTGTTTTATCCTAGCATCCGAAGTACCCAACACTCAGACAAATACAGTAGTACGCCCTCATAAATAAAACTTTCCCAGTACTAAATAGGAAATATACGTAGTAGGTAGCCATCCCTCCACACCCAGTTTATATATATACACAGGTAGAATAATTACTGGGCTGTTATGTAGACATATGTATGCGTATGTGCTTGTATGTGTATATGTGAGTGTGTTTACGTAGATGTATATATGTATATGCATGTATATATAGATAAATGGATAAGAATGTAAACAGATAGTCATACTGATAGATAGGTACATAGGTAATATGAACAGACAAGCACACATACACAGGTACATATGCAAATGAAGTCTCAAACACTGACCCACACACATGCGCACAAGCAAACAAAAGGAACGCAGCTCGGAGAATGGACAGAGTCAATGACTATTGAAAAGGTTGCAAGACGCAACGAAAATTTTCCAAAGATCTAAAGTAAATAAAGGAAAACTGAACTGGTGAACGTGTTAAATAATACGGCACTGAAAGAGAATGACTCTCCTCAGAGACAACAATATATATATAAATATATATATATATTTCGTCTGTGTATTTCGTGTGTAAGATTATATATATATATATATATATATATATATATATATGTGTGTGTATGCATATGTATAGAAATATATATATATTGTTTCTTTTATTCTTTTACTTGTTCCAGTCATTTGACTGCAGCCATGCTGTAGCACCGCCTTTTGTCGAACAAATCGACCTCAGGACTTATCTTTTGTAAGCCTTGTACTCATTCTATCAGGCCCTTTTGTCTTACCACTAGGTTACAGAGACGTAAACACGCCAACATCGTTTGTCAAGGTTGACAAACATAGACACACACACACACACACACACACACACACACACACACACACACACATACACACACACATATTTATTTATTTATGTGTTTCAGCCAAGTGGCTGCGGTCATGCTGGTGCATATATATATATATACGGCGGGCTTCTTTCAGTTTCCATCTACCAAATCCACTTACAAGCCTTTGGTTGACCCGAAGCTATAGTAGAAGACACTTGCCCACGGTGCCACGCAGTGGGACTGAACCCGGAACCATGTGGTTGGGAAGCAAATTTCTTAAGACACTGTCACGCCTGCGCCTATATATTAGTTAAAGCCCTGAAGAGATTGCATCGTTTTATAATAGGGATGCAATTTCAACGTTTGATAATCGGTGCAATTGAAACATAAGTTGGTCTTAATGGCGGAATATAATTATCGAATTAAGGATAATGTTATTGCTACTTCGAAGTAATCATTATTTTTATATTTTGTGTGTGTGTGTGTGTGTGTGTGTGTGTGTGTGTGTGTGTGTGTGTGTGTGTGTGTGTGTGTGTGTGTGTGTGCATGTGTGTGTAAAAGAATTTTATAAACTTTCGAGACAACGTGAAAGAATTATCTTTGGAATACATCGAAAAGCACATAAAACCTTTGGAGTTATCTACGCGTGCTACTCACATGACCTTAACACTGAGGCATACCAGAAAACGGACCCATAATTCCCTTACTTTACCATGTGACCATCTTCAGCTATTTAAGCTGTAAGTTAAACTGATTGCGATCTAAGCCACAATCTCTGTATAAAAACAAACGATTTTTTGGAACTATGGCCAAAAATGATACAGTCTCAGACGCAGCTCTACGTGTTTTATGTCGTACAGCTTTGAAAATTACAGAAACTCATTGAGCGTATTCATCTGTCTATACTATAATTCCGGTGTGTCTATGTCAAAATTTTGCTACCTAACCCCTCCGCAACCACTGGACTTATTTCGACCAAACTTGACATGAGGGACCGTGGGTACCCTGAGAGTATCAACATCTATATGGGATTCACGAAAATTAACCCGTCTGGGTTCAGTCTGGTAAAATCTGACAAAACGAATTGCCCCTCTCTCACTATTCAATGACTCTACTATCATTCCTCATGCTTACTACCTCTTACTAAGAGCTGTAGCGTGAGGAGTAGTAATTGATAGATTGCATACAAAGTTACTTCTCATAACTCATACTCTCTCTCCTATATATTCACTGCTTCTCTTAACTCACTCTTTCTTAACCGGTTGCGTTCTTTCAAACGTTCCTATCAGCGTCATTTTGAAAACAAAACAACACAAAAATAATGTTAGTCATCAATGAAAATTACAATTACACCATA
>NC_068996.1:13673154-13681101 GCF_001194135.2 Octopus bimaculoides | reverse complement strand
TATATATATATATATATATATATATATTATGTATTGAACTCACTCTCTCATACAACGTTACCTCTCATAACTCTCTCTCTCACACACATATTTATTACTTCTCTTACGTCATTCTCTCTTAACCGGTTGCGTTCTTTCAAACGTTCCTATCAGCGTCATTTTGAAAACAAAACAACACAAAAATAATGTTAGTCATCAATGAAAATTACAATTACACCATACTCGCTAAACACTATCTTAAAGTGCGATTCTTGTTATTGAATTGCTCTAAACGAATTTGACCATAAAATTGTTGGAAATTTAGTATTTTTTGAGATATTAATAAAATTTGTCGGACCTATTTTCATTCCGTCGGCCCTCGGAACTATTCTTATGCCTCTTTACGTCATTGCATGTATGAATATGTTATTGAATGTACTGTCGTCTGATGTTTCACGTATGCATAGAATTCTGAAATAGCAGACGTAAAAAGTATGAAAATTTCGGAAACTTTGTGCATTCGACTGCATGAAAATAGGTTTGACTAATTTTATTATTACCTTAAAAATACTAAATTTCCGACATTTTTATGGTCAAATTCGTTTACAGCAATTCAGCAACATAAAAATCTCACTTTAAAATAATTGTAAATAAAAACCCAACGTAAATTTTTAAAGTAAATACCGTGAAACTTCCCTTCAGAGAAATTGGCTCAAATACTAGCTGAATCGTCTCAAAACTTTCACTGTATAGTTGTTATAAGTACTCACGCTTTCATCAGTACACTATGCCAAGAAAAAGAAAGGGCAACAACCTATCCCGAAAAAATTCCTGGTCACATATGATCGCTGAGCAAAGACAAGAGACGATAATCATAGAAAACAGACAAAACCTAGCTCTTCTCGGTGTCTCAAAATAAAGCGAAGGAGGAATCAAGAAACCCGTGAAATGGAAACGCCTGAAGGCACAGGGAGAAATGCAGATCAGCTGAGGAGATAAGAAACCCGTGCAATGGAAAGACCAGAAAAAATAGAGGAATGTGAATCGGCTGAGAACACAAAAAAGCCGTGCAATGGAAACATCACAAGAAAAAAGTAGCATGGAGAAATACTGATAGGCTGAGTAAACAGGACTCTAAGGAAACACGTCACTAGCACAAAATCAGCAGCGACAAGCAAACAACCAGGCATGATGCCAATCGGGTCTTCCTCATCAAAGAACTGACACTGTGAGAGTGGCTATGGAAGTTGATGTGGCAGATTTTCATGAGAAAGAACGAAACCCAAGCCTTATATAGCACTACTGTGGAAACGTTTTTAACAGAACATACCCTGACTGCAAAGTTTACCTTTGTGGGTGCTGGGAAATCTACCTTCTGTTGTGGCAAAGGAAAAATTAGAAATCACAAAGTTCCACAGATAAAAAAGAAGCCCAGAATTAATAGTTAAGTACTATGATGTTCATCTATGTAGTCAAATGTTTCTGAACAAAATTCGTGACTACAATAATTCACTGGCTACGACTTCACTTGCACAGGATAATCCACCAGCTGGATCACTGCATGGTAGCACTTTTATGCCTACTTTCAAGATTCAGGGAAAGTTGTACTACTGCATAGTAAGTCTCATACCAGCAGTAAATAGAAAACCGGGCTACGCACATCTATATTCCGTTGACACTGAAAATGAAATGAGAAACAGGTAGTCATTCAGAGGAGCTGACAACTATCTTAATGAGAACATCCTGCTAAACGTGCAGAGTGCACTGCATATGGACAATCCTTATGTCAAAAGTTTTAAACAGGCTATTGATGTAATTAAGAAATACCCTGCACCAGGATCATTTTCTACCAGTAAGATTATTATAAGTCATGACAAATGGCCTATTCCCGCCGGGTCACATGAGAGAACTTATAATCCACCAACTGTGTCAGAAGTTGCTGTGATCATGGTGGGAGATGATACCAATAATCCAAACATTAAACCTGTGGATGTTGTTGTGCAGTACAGAGAGAGTAATGGGAAGTGAGACTACATTAGTCAAATACACAGAAGCTATGACCCTCTTCCTTATGTACTTCTGTTTCCCTATGGGGAAGAGGGCTGGAGTGTGCTCTTGAAGGACAATGACCCAAGCAAAAACATCACTGAACGTGACTTTTATTCTTATCGGCTTCGGGTAAGAAAGGAGGAGTTCAATGGCATAATAAAAAGTAGGTGTCTGACGCAATAACATGCAGTGGTTCAATATGCAAAGATAGAGCAAGATCGATTACACTTCCTGAAAAGTATCAGGGCCTTCTGAATGCTATTGCAAATGGTGACATGAATAACGTAGGGTCTAAAATCATTCTTCCGCCATCACAGACTGGATCTCCTCTATTTTACTGTGGGTGTTTCCAAGCTTGAATGGTTCTAATTAGAAAAGTTTGCCACTTGTCCACATATTGCTCTTTAGAGCCAGAAATCCAGAAATCATTGATCGAGTTGAGTTGTATATGCGGAGGTACCAGATAGGGATATGAATCGAGAACTATTAGAGATTGTGTAAAAAAACAACTTTCACGGACCATGTGGATGCTATAATCCAAAAAGTCCATGCGTGGATGGTGATCCACCAAAATGCACGAAATCATTTCCCAAACAATGCAGAAGAACCACATTTGTGAATTAAGACGCCTATCCAGAATATAGACGTCGATCTGGAGGCAGGACACACATTATTAGAACTACTCGGACATCTACTGAAGTAGATAATAGGTTCATAATGACATACAACTCCGCTACAACTGTCATCTAAATATTGAGGTTGTGCACACTGAACTGGCAGTGAAATATCTTTTCAAGTACCTCAGTAGGAGGCCTGAGTCAATGTTTAAATCCAGTGAAGCAGTATGAAACAATTGGAACGCCTGAAGAGTTTAACAATTCAAGCCTTAAAGTGGTTGACAATGAAATTGACACTCACCAAAATACAAGATAAATCTCATTTGGTGAGGCAATTTCGAAGATATTCAGATTTCCAATCCATTCCAGACAACCGACTGTCATAAATCTTTCATACCATTTGAAAAATCAACAATCTCTTACTTATGACGATGAGCTGCCTGAAAACCTTGAGCTTGCCAAGCAAAAACAACTTTGACTGAGCTTTTCACATTAAATAAATATGGCTCAGACGCTAGAGATAAGCTATAAACTGAAATCCCGAAGAATTTACACTTTAAATTTAAAAAAAGAGAAGTAGCAAAAGAAGAAAAGGGGAACAATCATGGAAGATGGAAACTATGAAGTCAGTACTATTGGTCGCATTTCGATTGTCGCTTACAATGTCCGGCAGAAGGAATTGTATTACATGAGGATGCTGCTGCATCACGTCAGAAGTCTCTAATCATACGCTGACTTCCGGACTGTTAATGGTGATCTATGATTCAACTACCAAGATGCGTGCACAAAGCTGGGACTTTTACAAAAACGATGACGAAATCATTAGAAGATTCGTTAAAACCAAACATCACTGTTTCAGTGACCAGCTAAGACACGTATTTTGTACTGTTCTCCTCATCTGTCGGCCACATGGTGCCAAAGGTTTATGGAAAAGATACAAGAATGCATTGTGTGATGACAAATAAAAGTGAAACTAGATTGGCCAAAGAAGTTACAATGGCAAATCTTGGTCTTCCAGAGCCAGACTTTGAAAGTGAACTAGAAATTCTGCCAATGATACTGCAGGAAGAGCTCAATTTTGATAAAGATGTTCTCCATGACTGAGTTTTCGAGATGTATCCAACACTAAATGGTGAACAGAAGTATATCTTTGACCAAGTTATTGGATCAGTTATAAACAAGGAGGGAAAAATAAAAATATTTCGCTTGAATGCAAGTGGTGGCTCTGGGAAAACTTACACAGTCGATCTGATTTCACTGCCGTCCTTGGAATTGCTGCCACCCTGCTGGAAAATAGACAAACTTTGCACTTCAGATGCAGTATTCTACTGAGAATTACAGATGAATCTATATGCCACATGAAAATAAGTGATTCCAGAGAAGAACTTTTCCAAAAGGCGAGGTTGCTGGTTACTGACGAGGCTACAATGAGCCATAAGCATGTCTATGAATATGCTGATCGCAGTTTTAGAGAAGTTAGAACCAGACATCTTCTCCTACCCTAAAGAAGGCCAGGGTCATTCCTTCAGCTGACAAGGTCATAGCGTCAGTTTTGGGGGATTCTCAAGTTGTCTTGTTGATCGATTACCTTGAAAAGGGTCACACCGTGACAGGGCTGTATTATTCTCGGCTACTGAAACCCCACGGAGAAGCAATTAAGGAAAAAAGGCCGGCAATGCTCACCAGAGGAGTCATTTTTAATCACGACGATGCTCCGGCCCACACCTCAGTGGTTGCCGTGCCAGAATTCGTGATTGTGGAAACGAATTTGTTCCCCATCCGCCTTATTCGCCAGACTTAGCCCCCTCTGATTTTCATCTATTTCCCAAAATGAAAAAACCCTGGCTGGTCGCCATTTTGCCAGTGACAATGACGTCATAGTCACCGAAGAAAGTTTCTTAGAGTCTCAAAGAAAAGAGTTCCTTACGCCGGGATAATGGCACTTCAGCACCGCTGGAGAAAGTATTCATCCATCGAGGGGGACTATGTTGAAAAATAAATCATCAGAAGTCTTGTACTATGTTTTATTTATTTTTTTTTTTTTTTTAGGCTCAAGACTTTTCATACAACCCTCATAACTATTCTAAGAAAACTAGGAATGATAAGGCTAAGGAAAATGACACCACTACTTCTGCTACTGCTAGTGATAGTGCCAATAACAATAATATTAATAATTTTGATGGAATTGAAGGTAGTGATGCTGATGGTGGTGGGTTTTGGTGGTGGCGGCGGCGGTGGTAGTGGTGGTGGTGATAGTGGTTATAGTGGTAAAAGAAATAATGTGTCTTATAATCGAGCTAATTATAATAAGGGAGGACATTATAAGACAACAAATAGCAAATACCACATTAGAAATAAAATTAATGAGAAGGGTAGATACGAATAGTTAAAAACATAACACTAAGATTGGAAGGTATAATAATAACACTAAGTTTCCAGGAAAACGGAGAGCCCGAATAACGCAGATTACTTAGTATAATGCACCATACGGGGTTTAAATAGCCACAAATATACCTGGGAAATTTTCACTGCTCTGGATTTGCTCCATTAAACAAATATGTTACGCTGTTTAACTTTGAAATATAAAATATTACTCACCGCGCATGCATGCATACATACATACATACATACATACATACATACATACATACATACATATATACATACATACATACATACACACATACATACATACATGCATACATACACGCATGCATACATACATACATACATACATACATACATACATACATATATACATACATACATACATACACACACATACATACATACATGCATACATACATGCATGCATACATACATACATACATACATACATACATACATACATACATACATACATTTGCCTTTTCCACCACACGGAACTTGGCTCAAATTATAACTGCACATAATGCACATATGTTAATGGAGTTTGATAGTGTGAATTTAATTAACCCGACTAATAACCATACCTTAGGTTGTTGTACAACAACTTTAAGGCGAAATTTTATAATCACTTCTCTAAATAAATATACTTAGAGCCCGAATGAGAAAAATACCAAATATATTAGATGGCCCATTACTAGCAGTACATTACCGTATGCCGGTGGGGAATTAAAATTTGACATGCCTTGAGGAATGTTTTTCAAATTGTAACTTCCAATGCCAAATTATCAAGTCGAAAAAATTAATTAAAATTAAGATGTCCACGTTTATTTAGAAGCACCTTTTAATACTTCACTAATATCTGCTGTAACGACAGATTTTTGATCATGCTGGAGGTTCAATATATCTTTAATATACCTAACTAGATAATACTAGCTTTTTAATTTTAAATTCCCTTTGACATAGCGTTGCTTTCATTCTTACACTAAGAAGTACTGAATTGAAAACCTAACTTAAGTTAATTTAATATTATAATATCACTACTATCTCTTTTTACACATACTGTATTCTCTTATTATTTGGATTTAATTAATATCCCAAGTCTTTCACTTGGTTTTAATGGTTTTAAAATTGTTTTGGATATTCTACGTAATTATTAAGTCAATGCATTTACTTATAACAGTAATTTTAACTATGGTTAATTTCCATCATTCTAACTCGCCCATCGATTTATTAATCTAATTCATTGTATTTTATCTATAGCTGAACCTTTCGGTTTACATTTTCCTTGTTAATGTTTTTTTCCTTTTTATCCTTAAATGATTTCATTTTGAAATACTCTCTCACCAAAAGATTATAGTTTATTAAAAATGAAATTTTGATCATAGATTACTTTTCTCTTTGTAACAGTAATTAACTAATTTACCTTCCACGATAGCACCTTTTCCTATGAGCATTAATATTAACAACTTAACAAACCTGAATAATAATATATGTTGATACTACTAGGCATTTATTCACCTTATTCGTTTGTTTTTTCTATTTTAACCTGGGCCAGTGAAAGTTTAAGTACAGCTGAAGGTCTTGCAGTACCATGTTTTTAAACCACTTCAATCTTATTTGATATAATTGTTATGTTTATTATACTTTATTTTACCAATTGGTGATAACAGACACTAGCAAGTTCTTTACTACTATAGAAACTCTTATAGTATCAAAGTTCACTACCACCTCAAACACTTTGCGTTGATTTTTATAATCACTATATTTCCCTTTACCAATCGCTAGCTTTGGACAGCAAAGGGCAATTTATATTACAACCTGATAATTGTAAGTTCTGTATTCTTCGCAGAGTAAACACCCTGAGGAGGTTGGGTTATTGTCGATTTCCCGGCACGATGTAATACATTAGTCGGTTAATTATGGATTGATTTAAGTGCAAAATTAAGACATAATATTATTACGTAATGCAAGCCTATCTGAAACACGCGTAAGCGATTAATAGATTAAAAATCATGAGGTAAAAAATATATAATTCTCCATTCTTCTTTGTGTTTTATATTTACACATACATATTCATACACACATACATATGTATGAATATATATATATATGTGTGTGTGTGTGTGTGTGTATGTGTGTATACATACATATGTGTATATATATATATATATTTATACATATATATATATATATGTATAAATATGTAATTGTATGTGTGTATATATATATATATATATATATATATATATATATATATATATATGAAACATATGTTTATGAACTTATGTCATTGTCGGGGAGGAGCATTTCCCACAGTTGTCATATACATAGTTCGGTGCGAATCGATGAACGTAATGGACTGTGCGAAGAAAAATACAGTTGTAAACATGGTTCGAACAACAACAAAACCCTACTAAAACAGCAATAAGTAAGATTATGTTAAAAATAGAACAACCATTTATATAGTTAGCTACATGAAAATAACATTCGCTGGGCGGGTATTGTGCCCTGGATTCAGATGACGTATAAAGTTAGTTGCATCAAACTTGTAGCTAAAATCAATTTTTTGTTCTAGAATTTGGATTACTGTTGCTTCAAACGAAACAATGGTTAATATCTCAAATAACAAACGGATATCGCGATGTAAAGATAAACTTCAGAGAAATGCCAACAGAAAAAAAAAAAACTGTTTTCTTTTTTTTTTCTTCTAATCTTTACAGTGTGCGTATATGTGTGGGTGGGTGTGTTTTGTTTGCTTTCGATTTCATTTTTTGTTTTTCTTTTTCTGTCTGATTATGTTTTTGTCTATTTTTTTCCCACTTTTTATATTAAAAAAAAAACATTTAATTATTGAAGTTTTTTATGCAAATATTGATTATTGATTTTTTATATATATTTTGGGAGTTCTTTTGTA
>NC_068996.1:13672135-13672935 GCF_001194135.2 Octopus bimaculoides | reverse complement strand
TATATATATATATATATATATATAATATAGATATATAAATAGATAGCTAGATGGATAGATAGATAGATAGATAGATAGATAGATAGATAGATAGATAGATAGATAGATAGATAGATAGATAGACAGACAGACAGATAGATATGACGAGTAAGTAAAACAAAGACAGAGGTGTATGCGCGCATATATCTGTGTCCATGTATGTGTTTGACAATAAATGTGTTTGACAAGTGATTGGAAACTTTGATTTGAAGCGGCTAAGCTATGTGATTGGCAGTTCAAACATAGGTACTTGATTGGCTGGTTAAAAATAAAGATTATATATATGTGTTCCTATATACATGGACAAACACACACAAACACATATGCACACATAGATATATACATATATAAACACAGATACACATATACATGCACATACACACATACACACACAAACAGATATATATACATATATAAATGTGAGCATATGGGCGCGCGCCTGCACATGTGGCTATGCTAATGTGTATATATGTTTTAAGTAACAATATAAATTAATATCTCGCAAATGTAACAGAAATAGTTTTTCATGTAGAGCATCTTAGCAGAGAGCTCGGTAAACATAAAATTACTTCATGTCTATTAAACTCTATAAAATCTTTTGAAATATAGCTGTAATAATCGAAGTTTTACATTAAAACGCATCTGATATATATACTTTCCGTATTCCCGAGCGTCATACTAATATATACTTTTGTTATTTACACCACCTGTCCTCGTCTGTTGTTATTTTTTGTATATTCTCCCATATATATATATATATA
>NC_068996.1:13667300-13671604 GCF_001194135.2 Octopus bimaculoides | reverse complement strand
TATATACAAGTTTTTATTTAATCATATTATTACACTAGAAGAATTTTTATGTTGATCCATATAACCATTGTGCATAAAAGAAAATAAATAATATAAATAATCGAAATAAAAACAAATTAACAAAGGTTGAAAGAGGAGTGATGAAATAAGCTAAATATCTGAAACTGATATTTATAAAAAATGTAAAGGTGCACATATCAAAAATACACAAATTAATTTGAAAAAATACATGAAAATGGTTAAATTATGGTTGATAAAATGTAAGAGACATTAAGGAACGTGAAGCAATAAGATAAAGGAGGAAAGGGAGCAGTGAATAAGGAAATGATGATAAGTGGTGAAAGGCATTTACTATATGAGTGAAGAGGATGCTGTGAATTTGTGGTGTTATAGCTAGGAAGATTACGTGGAGAAGGTTACTGATAATAAAACATTATACTAGAGAGAGTGATAAGAAGAGTAGGGGATATTGAGTCAATGCAGAGATTTTGACAGAAGTCAGAGTTAAAGGCAAAATTGAATGAATCGCTGAGAATAAAGGCAGGATCGTAATATAAATATATGATGATATGAATAACTATACATTTATACACTTTACATGAGAACTTGAGATCTTTAAGTAATTCTAAGAAGAAAAATAAACAGAAAAATCGCGAGCATAAAATGGGAGATAACATAATAATAACGGTCAACTTTACTTGCATATCCGGTCAAACAACAGCTGATCCTTACCACACCTAATAAATAAACGTTCCTCCAAAGATTATAGGTTTCGCAAATTCTTCAACGAAAGATGTATTAAGCTGTGGTAAATTTGTTTCCTCCATAATAACTAACAGGACAATTTTGAAACATTAACATCACTACCCTTAAGTAAATTGGCATGTTACTAGACAGTAGATCTCTTAAAAACAAAAGTGTAGTGTGGTGCGAAATATTCTAAATCAAAAACCACTTTGAAATTGTAAAAGTCATCCAACAAACATCCTTAAAACAACATTTAACGAGCAAATTCATTCATTCAGGGACGTATATACAACATGTAACACCATGCATTATAAGTATGTTTGGTCTCTCAAAGATTTCTGTATGTCAACGTGTGAATCAAAAAATCAGCTACCACCTTTGCACAACGTTAGATTCATATTACAAACGAAAAGAACATACTGATGAAACTACATATTTTTTAACTCAACGCTGGAATTTTTCTTGTTTTCGCAGGAGGAAAGAATATCATAACAACTTTCATAGCCACCGAAGTAAACTTTCTAATATCCTTTTTTTTTATTATCAATTATACGTTTTATTACTACGTGCAGTATGATCATGTGTTTCTCGAGACACATTCGCTTTCATTGTAAACAGCAATCACCTGTATCTCTATTTATGTAACCTCTTCGATTCTTACACAAAGGGGACTTCACAGACACATTTCATTCGAATTTATTTGAAATCCCTTTTGCTATAAATTACTTTTATTCCAACCAATACCTGGAGTAACTGACATATTTGTGAACAGCTCTGCTCCCCATGCTTTCAGCCTATACGTTTAATATGCAGAAGAATAACATCATAAAAGTATATAGATAGGTGCGCTTACACTGTGAAGAATAACATCAGAGCATATATACTAACACACATGTATCTGTGCATGTACACACAAAACATCCATTGCTTTAACGTTAAACAAATGTGTATACATACAGACAGTGAGGTGTGTATGCCGTTTTCTTTATATGCTTTGCGTATATACTTGTGTATCTGTATGCATGTATTCGTGCATGTGAATATTGGTTGATGTGCGTTACGCTATGTAGGTAGTAGTTGCCCATATATATTGCACTTGCTTACTTCTGAACCCACATGAAAAATATTATATATGTATGTATGTATGTATGTATGTATGTACACATGCAAGGTATATCATGTTAGAAGAATATTTATACGCCTATATCTGCGGTGCATTCCAGAAGGTTTGAGACTTAGGAGAAGCATTTATAACTGTTTTATATTACTATAATTTTAGTATATCTTTACTATACATGTAATACGCTGATCTCCCGATATTCGAAATTGGAACTTCGATATACAATAAAGTATTGTGTCTAACTGGGCAAACACGCTACTGAAACTTATGAAATGCTCAAGACTGCTTAAGGGTTAACCTGTATGAATAGAATATGGTTTCCGATTGCTCAATGAAGATCTGAACACGCAGAAATTTCTTGCAACATGTGTTCCCAGTGTCCTCCTTAAGCGGTAGATTTTCAGGAACAGTTATTTTCAAGATAACAGAATCAGTGACAAGGGCTCTGGATATCTTCACTTTGAAGGACTTCCATGGGGCGTACATGAAGCAATTGGGGCGTTACAATAAGTGCATTGAAGTTAGAAGATCCTACTTTGATGTTGGAGATTATTGTTTTGTACTCTTTTTGAAATTAATATTTCCTGAAAATGTCTCGAAATTCCCGACTGCACCATGCATATATATATATACACACACACACACACACACACACACACACACACACACACACACACACACACACACACACACACACACACACACACACTCATGTATAAAGGTGGTGGTATCAAAACGTTCCTGGACTAGTTATGTAGTGTGCCAAGAGACTGTAGCACACGGTTGTGTACGTAGTGGGAGCTAGCAGTGTCCTTCATGAGACAGTGTGCCGAGCGGCAACGCTGTCTTTACTTCGCAAGTTGTGAAATTTGAGCTTTTTTTTTATCCGCTGTATCTGCTGTAGTCTGCGATTTTTGTCATGACTACAAAGGTCAAACGTGGAACAAAGGTCAAACGTGAAATTTTGCGTTAAACTTGAAAAGTCTACTGCAGAGACATTGAGCTTGTTTTGGCAAGCTTACAGCGACGAGGCAATGGGTTGCAAGCAATGTTTCGAGTGGCACAGGCGCTTCAAAAGCGGAAGAATGACAATGGTAGCCGATGAGCGATCTGGAACACCTTCAACGACTTCTAGGCCGGATTCCAAAAATGGCAAAAATGCTGGGACCGGTATATTGCTGCGCAAGGTGACTATTTCGAAGTAGATGGATTTAAAATTTAGGTAAGCTATTTTCTATTAAACACAACTAGACCGAGAACTTTTTGATATGTATTTCGTACATATGCATATGTACTAGACCGAGAACTTTTTGATATGTACTTCGTACATATGCATATGTACATATGGTGAGTACCGAAACGCTCCTGGCTCTAAGGGCATCGCGAAAAGGCCTGGTTGGAAGCCCAACCTTCTGAGTTCTTTTATAGGAGCTAGAAAAACTGAAAGACTGCTGCATTAAGTGTATGAATCTGAGAGGGAAATAAAATCAAAATTAACTGATCACCTTGTAATTTATTTTACCCAAAGCTAACAACTGATGAATTCCCTCCATTTCCTTCTTGCCATATAAATTAAGGGTAAAAACCACTTATTACACTCGCCTAATTATTATACTAAGTGGAGTAATTGCTACGCAATATCCAACACTTGTGTATTAATTGAGTATTCTACCAGCAGTATATTGGATAGATACTATCCCTTAGTTGGTTGGATTCCCAACCTCTAACTTTCTTTGAATTAAATTTATACATACATACATACATACATACATATATATATATATATATATATACGACAGGCTGCATTCAGTTTCCGTCTACCAAGTACACTCACAAGGATTTGGTCGGCCCGAGGCTATAGTAGAAGACGCTTGCCCAGAGTGCCACGGAATAGAATTGAACCCGGAACTATGTGGCTGGGAATCAACCACACAGCCACTCCTGCGCCTATATATATTTATATTTATACGCGTACATGTATGCATATGTGCATGATTGTATATAGTCGCTCGTGCTTGTGTTTATACATAAATACACATTTACGCTCCACATATTCTGATACTGAAAAAGAAAAATTACGAATATATAGACATGATATGAGCATTACCCATTTATAGACCTTCATACGCATGCATGTTCATTTGTCAAAGTTTTCTAATTTTACTACCTGGAATACCAAAATATGCTGAAAACAATAGGAATATGTACGTCCATAAATGTATACCAGTATACATATAGACACCCACTACCATCATATATATATGCTTGTGTGTGTATGTGTGTGCATTTGTGTGTGAGTATACATATATATATATATTGTGGTAGGTTTATATCATTTCGGATGATTTGATATTGTAATCTATGTAGAACATTTTCGTTGTGTAACGGATTTTAGCATTATTATTAAGGAAACGCTTGTAAGATGACGTAAATAAAT
>NC_068996.1:13663221-13664015 GCF_001194135.2 Octopus bimaculoides | reverse complement strand
GTTGTACTTGGGGATGGTCATATTGCCAGTTTAGCCAATAAAAACACACGCACTGTATATTTGGTGTTAATTTTTTTTTTTTTCAGCTTTATATTACATTAATCTTAATCTTAATCTTATTTCGGCCAGAGTTCTTTCGTCACACTTCTGTGACCTCATCAGTGGTCCTTTGTTTCCTTCTTTCTTATGTGTGTCTCACCTTGCTAACTATCAATACAGTGCGTGTGTTTTTATTGGCTAAACTGGCAATATGGCCATCCCCAAGTACAACAACATCTGTTTCAACACACGATTTCACATAAAAAATCTTGCAAAACAAATATATATATATATATATATATGTATGTGTGTGTGTGTGTGTGTGTGTGTGTGTGTGTGGATAGATAGAAAGATATTATATGTATATATATAATACATACACACACACACATATGTTTTACGATACCAATATGATACTTTTCGAACGCAGAATTGCCGTGAGAACAGCAAAAATACAGGGTAAGTTACTGTTAGAAAGCAGAAACATTTGTCAACAAACAAACATGAATCTCGAACCCACCTCCCCCAACACTCCCGCCGAGTGCTTTGCCATTAGGCTAAACTGCCCACTGACTAATTATTGTTTGTATCGTAAAATACAACAAGAGAATCCACCTTCATCACCATATATAACTACGTGTATATGAACATAAACAATTTCTAGTTTTTTTCATAAGCGTCCAGTTACTGTTAATACTTCATTTAGAGAATTAACATTGCTATATATATATATATATATATATATATATATATAT
>NC_068996.1:13660978-13662126 GCF_001194135.2 Octopus bimaculoides | reverse complement strand
CCTGTTTTACTAGAACTATTTGATGAACTCACATATTAAGGGTTAATATGATAGCTTTCTATAAAAACAATGATTGTTATTTAAACGCTGAAAATACATGTTTTTGCCAATGTTTACATCTGTAAGAATTTTCTATAAAGGTATTTACCAGGTAATTCTTTGAAAATAAAATAAAGTAAAGTTCTGTAACACAAAGGGAACAAAATTTTCCATCCTTTTCATATGGCCTAGAAATAGAAAGAATTAGCCAGTCTAGTTTAAATTTAATGTTATTATCTTTAAGGAGTTTCTGCCTCACCAACAGGAATTACACCACAGTTATTTTGTGATCTTTGCTACCTTCGTTTCTATTAACCCATTTATTCTATCAGAATTATTATTTATTAGGATAGAATAAATACATATAATTAAATATATTTTAAACAGGTCCATAATAAAATCTGCTATCTTAATAGTTACCAAAGATGCAGTTATTCAACATCAACGCATCACTTAAGGACATACCCATTCCACCAAAGAATACATTCCTTAAACAGCTTATCAGTAACACTAACTCTTTTATAAACCGAGTGAGATGGATAACCTATTTCTTCGACAACAAGAGTGACCTACAAATAGACAAGGACCCATACTCAGTTTCTAAAAAACTATTCAAACTAACCTAAAACTAAAGCAATTTGAAGAAGAACTATGGTCAATAGTGAAAAACGTGAAGTTTTATAAATCACCATTAAGAAATAATCACCTCAGATACCTCAACAATTTAACGAAGGAAATAAATAGCATTGACGGAATACTAGTCAAGTCCGACAAAACAGGAAATATGTATAAATTATCTAAGGAACATTACAATGATCTACTAAAAAGAGAAATAGAAAAAACTACCGAATCACAAGTAAAACAACACTTAGGAATGCTAACCTTGAAGCGAAAAATATCATGGAGGAATATGACTTGCAAAAGAGAACTGAACCTTTAAACCCTAAACAACCCCATTTCGTTTTAAAAAACCATAAGATAAACTTTTGGAATAGCCCTAAATTACGTCTAATTTGTCCATCCAAATCTGATATTGGTATTCTTATTAAAAATATACTTGACAAATACATACCTACCTTAGTCAATAAATTAAAACTTAATTTATGGTC
>NC_068996.1:13656798-13658163 GCF_001194135.2 Octopus bimaculoides | reverse complement strand
TATATATATATATATATATATATGCATGTATATGTGACTGTGCGTGCGTATATGTGTGTGCGCATGTGTACGTGCATGTGTGTGTGTGTATGTGTGGGGTGTTTGTGTATGAGTGAGTCGACTAACGAAAGAAAGTGACCCTCGTCACGTATGTTAGCAGTTACGTGTATGATTTGATAAACTTGACTCGGCTCTATTCAACTTCGAATATCGTACGCTCGTAGAACGAACATTAGCTCGTGACATTGATTCTAACAACACACTTCGTAAAGATCGACGATTTCCATGTCACACTTAATACATCTCTTCCTCTTCATCCCACTATAACCTGTACTAGTAGTATAATATTACTGCTACTAATGCATCAATAACATGTCAACGACGGAGGAAGAGTCTTTAAGTAGTAATTCGACTTGCTAGAAATCAATATATCATACCCTATCGTCTTACAAGAAATCCATCGGATCATTTAATCTTAGGTACAGTTTGAACAGAATACAACTATGGTTGAACATTGGTCTCCTTACTTGGGACTAAGCAACTAGTTCTCTCTACTATTACTATTAGCAATAACATTGATAACATAATAATTATTTCCAGTTTAAGCACAAGTTCGGTGATTATGAGGAGACATGGGATTAATCAGTTAGTCTGATACCAGTCCTAGGCTGGTACTTTTTCCAGTAACGAATACTGCGATGCATTTTCCCCGTCACTAACAATTATGTCACGTTGACGACTTAGTAAATGCTAACTGCAATTATGCTTTCAAATGTTGGCACAATGCCAGCAATTTCGAGTTGAAGGGCAAGTCGATTACATCAACCTAAGTCAACTTTGGGCTTTGTACTATATGTACAAGGCCTGAAATTTTGGTTTGAAGAGTAAGTCGATTTCATTGACCTCGGTAAAGGGATGAAAGGCGAAGTCGACATCGGCGAAATTTGAACTCAGAACATAAAGACGGACGAAATGTCGCTAAGCATTTCGCCAAGTGTGCTGTCGGTCTGCAAGCTTGCTGCCTTATTGTTACTACTACTACTACTACTACTACTGCTGCTGCTGCTGCTGCTGCTGCTGCTGCTGCCACTACTACTACTACTACTACTACTACTACTACTACTACTACTACTACTACTACTAATAATAATAATAATAATAATAATAATAATAGGAATATATTCACAGACACGACAGAGCTGGGACCTATATACACTGGAAGCTATGCCAACATTATGGAATAACAACAGAAAAAAGATGGTATAAACACACGCCAGAAAAGGTCACAGAAAACGAGAAAGCAACCATACCCTGGGATATGCCAATACACACAGATAGAGAAATTAAGGCAAATAGACCAGATAT
>NC_068996.1:13649559-13656783 GCF_001194135.2 Octopus bimaculoides | reverse complement strand
CAGATATAGTTGTCAAAGATCATGAAGAAAAAAAAATGCTTTCTAATTGATGTATCAATACCAGCAGATGACAACGTTTCTCTAAAAGAAATGGAAAAACTTTCAAAATACAAAGACCTGGAAATAGAGATAACTCGAATGTGGAATCTAAAAACAGAAACAATTCCTATCATAGTAGGTGCCTTAGGTATAATAAAAAAATATTCAGACAAATACATAAACAAAAACACCAGGACTTACAAATATATATAACATACAGAAAATTGCACTACTGGGTACTGCACACATTCTACGCAAAACACTTTCAATACAGTAAACATAAGAGCACCACAGCAAACCACAGCACATACCCAAGGCGCACAGAGCTGCGCTCGGTAGTGAAGTGAAAGCACGTTATAAAAATAAAACTACTGAATAATAATAATAATAATAATAACACGCATGATAGAACAGCACAATTATTCATCGGGTAATTTGTAAAAACTTGAACCTTTCCCACAAACCACCTCCAGTGCTTGAAAATGATCCCATGTCACTCCTCTGGAACTTTATCGTACTAACTGGCAGAAAGATAGTTTCAAATAGGCCAGACATCATACTGAAAGACTTCAGACAAAAATCATGCCTCCTCATTGATATGACTGTCCCAATCGATATAAATGTATATAAAAAACTTATCAAGTATATAAATCTTGAAATAGAAATTGGCAAAATGAGGTTAAAGGAAACGGACAGAGGGAGGTAGTGGAGGAGCTTCGTTTAGGGAGCCCCTGGATGTTGTGTGTGTCCATTATTAATATTCTTTCTAATGTTGAAGGTGGTGGTGGCGCATCTACTGCTGGTGTTGTTAGTGTTGTTCATGTTGCTGGTGTTGCTGGTTATTGCTGTTGTTGCTGGTATTGCTGGTGGTATTCTGCCAACTTTTGCTGAGTTTCCTGTTATTGTTGATGATGCCATTGTTGTTCTGGTCGTTGTTGGTTGAGTTGTTGAGGCTTTTGCGGACCTCGTTTTGGCAGTAAGGGGATTCTTTCATACCCTGCCTTCTATTGGGAGGCAGAAAGCAATCACGTAGGCTTGTCTCCCAATACAGGACATACTGCAGCTTTCTACCCTCAGCCGTAACTTGTAGCATTTCCTCCCTTGCAAGGCGAATGAGATCTAGGATCTTCTAGATCGTGTTTGGTTTAAGATAGAATAGCATTTCCACACTGATCCCAAACCAATTTTCACGATGGGTCCGCTTCTCCTCAAGGGGTTGTTATTCACTTCCAAAACGATACACGCCAAAATCCACCATAAATTTATCTCCGGTGAACTGCTTAAGGTATTTATCCATACCGTCCTCTTTCCGAAATTACTTCAGTGGAGCACATATTTTGTGGCAGGGGGCCACGATCCACGGAGTGCTGGATGGCCAGAGTTTCAGTGTTGAACGGAAATGAAATACCAACGAAATGCTTTGCTCTCTCGATATTCTGAATATTAAGCATTATCTTTTCCAGTGCCCCTTTCACATCTGCCTGACAAACTGTGTACAGCCGCTTTGTGCTTAGAAAAGCACATTTATAAATAACTGTTTTCTGTGTTTCTGCAAACACCTCCGGAATATCCACTCGCGCTTTCTCCAGCCTTGTCAGTTTGACCGATTGGACCAGACATATATCCTTCTGTAGGATGTCCATTCTTTTCAGCATTGTGCTTTTCGCTATCGTTGTTGCGAATGTATTGTTACTGATGTTGTCTTTGTTATTCGCATAGGAATCATTGTTGTCGTTTAAGTTATCGGGGCTACTGCTGTTTTTCTTATTTTTTTCTATCATAAATTTTTCTGTTGCAGTAGTGATGGTGGTGAAGTAGGTGGGAGTCGTGACTGTCGTTTTATTGTTGTTGTTGTTGGTTGATGTCTTTGGTATCGTCTCATTTATTGCAGGGAAATCAGATTCAGAATTGGAATTAAACTCTCGTGCTCTTTCGTCGTCGTTGTAGCTGCTGCTGCTGCTGTTTGCTGTCATAATGGTAGTGTGTTTCACTGAACTTTGAAGCTCACCTCCCCTTCTATCTGAAGGTAGAAGGTCGAATACTGTAAGGTGTCTTGCAACTCTATCAGAGCTACCTCTTACTTTCTCTTCCATGTTTATTTTAGCAAGGCTGACGTCGCATGCCAGTTTATAAAATTATTTTTCCAAAATGAAATGAAAATTTTCTTTTTGAAACTGCGTCCCCAAAGGGGCACACACAAACAAACGAGCAAACAAACAAACAAACAAACCAAGCCTATGCCATGGTGGTAGTTTTAACAAGCGTTTTGCAACAAAATAAACAATTAACAATTTTTTGAGTCAAAAATTAAAGTAGAAAACTTACGAGCGTATGAGTATGTTTTCCGATAGTACGAACAATAATTTCAAATTTTGAAACAAGGCCAGAAAGTCTATTACAGTGACACCAGTGTTTAGACAGTATTTATTTTATCGACCCAGAAAGAGTGGAAGGCAAAAATGACCTCAACAGAATATGAACTCTGAACGAGGAAACGGACGAAATGCAGCCAAGTATTTCGCTCGGCATGCTAACGATTCTGCTGTTGAGATTGTACATTCGACAGCAGTGGAATATCTCTTTTTTATCTAGTAATTTCTACCTACGCTAGTAATACCTATATTTGCCTGTTTTAAACCGAAAAAATTCTTTCTTATGTTCTTCGTTTTTCACCATTATTTTGAGTCTCTATTTCTGGCGTAAAAAGTTCTTTCATCATAATGAATTTGTTTGGTATCACTGTAACTTATGTTTGTTTTGTCTCTGGTAATATTAACCTCCCTTCTCCCTCACTATCTATCTCTCTATCTATCTATCTATCTATCTATCTATCTATCTATCTATCTATCTATCTAACAAACTAATTTTATCTCGGTCTGTCATTCCCCCTCTCTCAGTAAACATCCCTGTCTTGACCTTCTCCCCACTCTCTCTCTCTCTATCTATCTATCTCTATCTCTATCTCTCTCTGATACGCGGTTCCTGTTCTTTTTGAAGGCGAGAATTTGTGGGACCTGTCAGTAAGATTCGGATGTTGCGAATGAGTTTATCCTTCAATAGGAGAAGGATCGTGTGGAAGGAGAGAGCAGGGGAGAGAGAGAGAGAGAGAGAGAGAGAGAGAGAGAGAGAGAGAGAGAGAGAGAGAGAGAGAGAGAGAGACAGAGACAGAGATAGAGATGAAAGCGATCTGCAGAAGTGCATAAAAAGGACGACAGCAGTGTCGCATTGACAGCCAGAAACTGGATGATTGTTGGCTGCACAACCGATCGAGGTACCCTGGATTCATAAAGAATTGCTGCATTCTTTAACATTGTGATTTGAAACCTGAACCACAGCAGCAGAGCCGGTGAAGGTGAAGGAGTTGAGAGAATGCTATGACAGCGTGTTTGGGGAGGGAAGAATACTGGAGGAACCTCTGAAACTAAAGAAGTACCACAATGCCCAGTCCAACACAACCAGGCACCTATAAATGCGGTCGCCGGCGATGCAACTACTGCCCCTAAAGTAACAATATTATAAACATCACTAGTCCTAAGATGCAATACTGCATCACACAAAACTTTTGTTGCATATCTTCCATCTTTATATTGTATGTACAACCTTTGCAGCGCCTTTTATATTGTAGAAACAGACCGACGAATTACTGAGACCTTTAGAGATTATATTCGAAAATATAAACAATATATGCCAAGCCAACCTATTGCCCCCACTTCAACAATGCAAGTCATTTCTCCAGTGTACGATTTTTCTTTGAGTTTCATTTGAGTTCTTCTTTAGAGATTTCAAACATGTTGCTAACAAAGCAACAAGACAGTTATAGCTTATTACACAGATAGACTCGAAAATATATTAACGTGTTCCTGTTTTTTCCCCTTTTACAATTTATTTGCAAATATCCGGTCAGCTTTTCCGACACAGCCTCTTGGTTTTTGCTTCTATTTTTTTTTTTGATAACTTTTTTGATGTTTTCTTTTAATTTTTTAAACTGACGAGAATGGTAATACATAACTATTTTAATTTTGAGTTAAGAGAGTTCCCAGTATTTGTAAAAGTATGTGGTTGAGTTGGTGTGTATTGGTTGAACTATCGATGCATCCACCCAAATGTGTACATCTATTCATATAAGAATCTGAAACAAAGTATTTCTAAAATGTCTTATAAATCTCTACTGTATCACTGGAATCCGTATCAGTTTCTTTTCCTCTTTTCCCATGAAACCAAGTATTTAATTTTTTTTTTGTGCAAATTTGTTGGCACATAACTTAATTCACCTATTATAATAGGTACGAATGAGAATTCATAGTCAGGTTACAAAGGTTGTAAGTTACGTATTAATTTGCCATAAATGTTCTCTTTTTCCCGGACATTCATATCTGCTGGACAGCCGACTTTACAATAGCGCATGACTTTTCTTCTTTGTCCCATAGAGCAATATCAGGTCTATTATGTTTGCACCGAATTGGTGTTTTTCTAAGGCTATTCCAGCTGTAATCCTTATATTAAACGTGTGAAAACCTGCTGCTTCTGACATGCCTTTGGTGTATATATCAGGGCAGTCTTTCCTTTGGATAGTCTTCCTTCGGATTGTCTTCCTTTGGATAGTCTTCCTTCGGATTGTCTTCCTTTGGATAGTCTTCCTTCGGATTGTCTTCCTTTGGATAGTCTTTACAACTATATCATGCCTCAGGGGCAGGTAATATGTTGTAGACATTTTGGAGCAGCTGCTGATGATGTAGGTGATATCTTCCACATTGGTATAGCAGAGCCGACATTTTTAAAAATCACAACGTGGAGGTTTTCTTGTATCGTTATCTCTTTTGTTTATCAGGAATATATCTCCTGTTCCTGGATAGCGAAGGCATATCCTTCTAAGTGGGATGTCATGTAATTATCGTATGTTGCAGCCAATGTTGTTGTTTTCCTCTAGCTTACGAGATATGTCCCCATTCATTGATTTTTGTCGATATGATGTATGCTACTCCTCCAAGCTTCTGTTTAGGTAGGCATGAGACAGCTGTATTCTCAGAGTAACAGTACAGTAGTTCTCCAACTCTGGAAATGTTACTCTCACTTTTGAGTATGCATGGAATGTATTCATTTCTTTCTTTACAGCTCAGCAGGTGTTATCTGAGTGATAAAATGCAACATTCAAAGATTATTTAGACTAACCTTATGTCTCTACTGCCATGACTCCGACTCAGATAAATCCTATCGGTGTCACTGCTAATGTGAAACTTACCAGCGGTAGCCAGTATGTTTCTAACTTTTATGTTCAGGCTGCGTATCTCATCGAGTTCCAGTCCAATATCTTAAAAGTTGGTACTAGTAGTGGTACTGCAAAAGCATTGTGAGATATGGTCTTGTTAAATGCAGGCAGCTCTGAGTTCCATACTTTCCGGAGTCTGCAGAAGTACTCTTTTGTTATTCTGGCTTTAGTCACAGCACCAACGTATGCAATATTCTCATCAATCGCGAGGTACTTGTAGCTTTCATCATTAGAGATACCATAGATAGCCAAGCCGTTGATGTAAATGTTCTCTGTCTGGTCCGCAATCTTTCCTCAATTGACTGTCATATATGATCGTTTATTTTGCCCAAACTCCATTCCTATATCTTCCGAGAATATTGTGACTGGTTCTAATTGTCTCTTGATATTGGTCATTTTACCAGAGTATAGTTTTATGTCATCATCAAAGAATGTGTGGATGACCTTAATTTTATTCTCTTCTACATATCTAAGCATGTAGCTTTCCATTTTGTTAACAGGGATGACAAGGGTTTCACTACCAGTAAAAACAACATTACAAATAGACTATCACATTGGAAAACGTCTTTTGGTAGCTGAATTCTGTTTGCAAAAATTGACCGTGGAGAAATATTTTGAGACAACTTGTGTACAGTTTATACGTAAGAATTAGGCATTCTATGGACCTATAGATTTTGGCCACATGGGTCTGTTTGCCCTTGTGGGTAAGCGTAGACCGTATAAACGTTAACCAATCTGGAATAACTAGATCAGCGTCCATTGTAACAATTTCCCTGTAGAACGTGAGCTTTTCGAACTAGCCTAGTATCAGGTTTCTCCCAGGTGTATGTATGTATGTATGCATGTATGTATGTATGTATGTATGTATTATGTATGTATGTATGTATGCATGTGGGTGTGAGTCTATGTATGTTATGTGTGTGTTCGTTGCGTGCGATCGTGTGTTCTTCAATAAAGATACAAGTTGCACAGTGGCCGATTGCATCAATCATATATTACATATATGAATATATGTATGTACGTGTAAGTATATGTATATATATATACATACATACATACATACACACACACACACACACACACACACACACACATATATATATATATATATATATATATATATGAAATCATTTATGTAATCATATGTATGCAAATGCATATGATACACTTACGTATACATACATATATACATACTTGCATACATTTAAACATACATACATACATACATACATACATACATACATACATACATACATATATATATATATATACAGTATATAGTTGATGCAAACAGTCACTATGTGACTTGTATTTTCGTTCAAGAACAAATATATAGAAAACAGAATATGCAATTTGTTTTGTATATATATAAAATTACTTTATTTCATTCCAGATAGCACTTGAAATAAATGTGCAACGTTGTATATGCATTGACGAATAAATAAAACATTGAAATTAATGCGTAAAATATTTCTTATAAAATGATGTACTGCCTGAAGAAGTTTGATAATTTCCAATAATTAAATATGATATTTAATTACAAAAGTGACTTAATCCTTTGATAAGATATATTTATATATATATATACATACACATGTGTTTGTTTGTTTGCTTGTGAGTGTGTATATAAGTTTGTGCGTGTGTGCGTGTGTGTTTGTGCGTACGTGTGTGGGTGTGAGTGTGTGAGTGTGTACGAAATTAATAATTCAGATCAAAGATAAAAACATATTGAAACAAAGTGCATTTTTCTTATTCTGAGATCTCGCCAGAAAAACTGCAGGTAGAATCTGTAAGTATGTATGTATGTATATATGTATGAATGTATGTATTTATATGTGTATGCGTGTGTATATATGTATGTATGTGTATGTATAGATACATATGTATGTATATTTTTATATATATATATATATATATAT
>NC_068996.1:13641857-13649386 GCF_001194135.2 Octopus bimaculoides | reverse complement strand
TATATATATACATACATATTTATATATATATATATAGAGAGAGAGAGAGTGAGAAACACAAGTTGTTATATGTATGCGTATGGCTGCGTATTTAAGTAGTTTGCTTTACAACCGTTTCGTTTCTGTTTCAGTCCCTCTGTGTGACACGTTGGGTAAGTGTCTTTTACAGTGCCCTCTGGCCGACCAATGCCTCATTAATCGATTTGGTAGAGGGAAATTGCTCCAAATCCCGTCCTATGTGTATGTATAATTGTATGTTCTTGCTCTCTGGTCATTGAAAACTGGTACTGCTATGTTAACGTTTCTGTATGTTAGCAGTTCGCCAATACGCACCGTTAGGATAAGTAGCAAACATCAAGAAAAAATAAGGAGTAATCTCGAAATGATCGACTAAACTGTTTCAAAGTAATGCTCAAGCATGACTGCAGTCTAATGACTGAAACAAGCATATATATATATGTATGTAGGTATGTATGTGTCTCTTCTATTTTTTAAATTATTATCAATATTCCATTGAGGAGGGAGCTGGTTTCCAACAAAGATACATGGTACCATCTTTGGGATGTAGTTAACACAGTCAAATTCACATATGGCACTTTAGAAAACTCTTGCATATCTTTACTGTTCCACTCACACATTGCACTTGTAATATCAATTTCCCTTTTAGAAAATCCCACTATATCTAGATTCTCCTTATGTATGTATGTATGTATGTATGTATGTATGTATGTATGTATGTATGTATGTATGCTTGCATGCATGCATGCATGTATGTATGTATGTATGTATGTGTGTGTGTATGTATGTGTGTAGCTTGTCGCCCTTTCAAAGCCTAGCCAGGCCCATGGGCCTGGTTTCCCGGTTTCTATGGGATATGTGTTCCCCCCAGCTGGTTGGGACGCCACTCCATCGCAGCGTTACTCAAGAAACAGGAAGAAAAAGTGAGAGAAAGTTGGGGCGAAAGAGCACAACAGGGTTCCCCCCCCCCTGCCGAAGCTTCGTGGAGCTTTAGGTGTTTTCACTCAATAAACACTCACAACGCCCGGTCTGGGAATCGAAACCGCGATCCTCCGACCGCGAGTCCGCTGCCCTAACCACAGGGCCGTTGCGCCTCCATGTGTGTGAATGTGTGTAAATGTATGCATGTATATATATATATATGTATAGATATGTAATATGTATGTTTGTATGTACATTCGCATCTTCTGCCCACTAAGAACCATAGAAGTATGGAAAGATTAGACTAAGAATCAATCATAATACTCTTAGTGTAAGTGTGATTATGGTTGTGATAGTTTAAAATCAGAAGCGAAGACTGAGAGACAAGCATGGAAACCATTTCAGATATAAAACAGAGAATTATAAATATAGACTTACATGGAAAATTTCTCTGTCTCCCGATATTTCAATATCTAACCACCCGATTTAAGCTCATATATGGGGAAATTATGCAATATTCATATTTCATTCTTCATAGATATTTCCATTTTGAACTAAATGCTTTGATTTAATAATTTTAGTTCGTTCACTCTCTTTCTGAGTGTGTAATCCAATCTGATAAAAACTGTTATCAAAAAACTTCTATCTCGAGCTCCTTAAATACAATATAATTATTTGGTCTTTGGTACTGACCAGGCGCGATATTCAAAACTGATAATCTGTAGATATAGATAATTCAACATACATGCATACGTTTGTATGTATGTATGTATGTATGTATGTATGTATGTATGTATGTATGTATGTCATTATTCAGTTGTATTTCAAGATTTCTTGCCAATAGAAAAAGAACCGGTATCTAACCTAGATTCAAGGCTCCTTCATTGGAATTTTAATATCAACAACCGGGTATTTTTGTTTGATGGATGTATGTATGGATGGATGCATGTATGGATACGTGCAAATATGTATGTTTGTTTTATGTATATAATGTGTATATTTTCTTTTATGTATATGAATGTATATCTCATTCATATACTTTCTTATCTAGATATGCTCATATATACTTAAATGATTAACTTCTGGAAAGATTTACAGATTTTTAGTTCCAGTGATGACTTGGATCTATATTAGCTTTCTTCTTTCTTGTTTTTTAGAGGCCTAATTTCTCAAAATTGGTATTTGGGCAGTGTGTTACATATCCCAGTTTCCCAATAATTACAGATATAAACCTGAACCTGTAATCTGGATAGAGTAACTGCAAATTTCTCAATAGTTTAGTGTAGGCATTCTTTTTCACTGATATTCCGGTTTATGTGAACAGCCGCTTGGTATTTGATTTCCGCAATAGCACGCAGTTTCTCTTCTCTATCCTAAATCATTATAATAGGTCTATTGTGTTTACATTTCATTGAGATTTTCAATCGGGCATTCTACTAATAGTCCTTTTTATTATGGCTTCTACCTTTTTGTGGGTTCTTATTTCTTTGTCCTCGGAGTTATCCTTTCGACTGATTTCGTCATATAGTCTCCAAGCTACAACATCATGTCTCATCGGTAGACAATACCGTGGTGAAATTTTGGACAACTGCTTATGGTGTGGGTGATATGTTCGGTATTAACTCCACAAAAAATTTCATCAGTTATCACATTTTGCTGGTTTTACTGCGTTTCTGTCCCTTTTGTGCATTAAATGTTTGGTTGATATTTCCTCTTCCTGCATTGCAAACGCATAACCTTCAGAGTGGGAGGTAGTAATCCGGTTGTTGGTCCATGATAGACTGCTTTGATGATCAATGTTTCTATCATCTCGGAGCTTTCTACTAACATGCATGCATAGATTTTGCTGATATACGCTCATCCTTTCATCTGATGGTACGTTGCGCTAAAGTCGTGCGTCTTCGTTGCGCATGTACTTTAGGTGATCAGACAAGGAATGCTGCTCAAGGAGCTGCTTTTCAAGTCTTATGATATTATCAGCCTCATGTATGCAAACTTTGTCAAGAGATGCACTTCGACAGTTGGTGGTTAAAACATGTTCCCGAAGGAATATGATACGACATTCAAAGGTAGTTTGGATCGATGTTAATCCTCTGCCGAGAGAGTATTTCAAATGCCAAACTTATTTTTTCTTGGAAAATTTCAGTAAGGGCTCATTTCACCAATATATAATCCTGACTACTACTACTACTACTACTACTACTACTACTACTACTACTACTACTACTACTACTGCTGCTGCTGCTGCTGCTGCTGCTGCTGCTACTACTACTACTACTACTACTACTACTACTACTACTACTACTACTACTACTACAATGATGATCGTTGCAGTTGTGACTGCCATTTACCATAGTCCTAATAAGCAGACAGTGGTCAGTTACTTTAGCCAGTAATGCAGGTATGTATGTGTATGTATGAAAGAGTATATATTTGATTTATCATTTATTAACTAGTCAAAAATGCTGCTCACTTGATTCTTCCTCTGTGCAAGATCAATTAGATAAGCCCATGCCACGAACGTGGATTCTAAGGAATTTCAACCAAAAACTCAGTCATGGAATCTCTCTTTCTCTTTCTCCTTTACTTGTTCCCGTCATTTGACTGTGGCCATGCTGGAGCGCCGCCTTTATTCGAGCAAATCAATCCCAGGACTTATTCTTTGTAAGCCTAGTACTTATTCTATCGGTTTCTTTTGCCGAACCACTAAGTTACGGGGACGTAAACACAACAGCATCGGTTGTCAAGCGATGTTGTGGGGACAAACACACACACACACACACACACACACATACATATATATGTATATTCATATATATGACGGGCTTCTTTCAGTTTCCGTCTACGAAATCCACTTACAATGCTTTGGTCGACCCGAGGCTATAGTAGAAGACACTTGCCCAAGGTGCCACGCAGTGGGACTGAACCCGGAACCATATGGTTGGTAAGCAAGCTACTTACCACCCAACCACTCCTGCGCCAACTATATGCATGAAGTTATTGCAATACATTTAAACCGAAGGTCATTATCGTGAGACGAATGTAGAGACAACGTGTCATTTAGTTTGCGTTTCATGTTTACATACACAAAATTGTTTGGGTGGTTAAAACCAGGTAAAGAAATAGACTGGAATGGTAATGTGCCCAATGTTTCCTCATACACGCTTCTTACTTTATTCCTATTTTCATTTTAAGCTAAACATTTTAACTTAATCATTTTATTCCATTTTTCAATTTATTTTTTTATTTATTATTTGTAAGGACGACACAATACAATCGTAATGAAAAGAGACACCATTTTAATTTCTTCTGTCATGAACCGCTTGAATATAATAGAGTTATGCATCAAATACTTTCCGCTGACGAGATTTGATATGGCAAAACTGACTGTCTGTAGATGTAGATAATTAGATATATGTGAAAAATATATATATTGACTTGAATTATAATTTACTTATTTATTTTTGCTTGAAAAAATATTACTCATAAGCTTTTTTTTTTCCCCTCTAAAAAAATTAAGCTTATGTATGTGTATATGCACGTGTGTGCGTACGTGTGTGTGTGAGAAAAAGAGAGTTTGTGTATGTGAGTTTCTGTGCGTGTGAACCCACGCACATACGCATGCTTACCCATATATGTTTGTAGTCCAGACTGACCAATATTTCGTGAGGGAATTTGGTAGAAGTAAATTGTATGGAATATTTTTCTATCTATCTATCTATCTATCTATCTATCTATCTATCTATCTATCTATCTATCTATCTATCTATCTACATATGTGTATGTGTGTACGAGTTAATGGGCAAATGTGGTAGGGTTTACCGACGCTATTTAATAATAGTTTGACTCAACTCAATGCAGCTTAAAGTTTCGCAGAACAAATCAGGCGTTTGGAGACGGATAACAGGATTCGGTGTTGTTCAATATGGCTACTAAGTGTTAGACTTCTCAATAACACTACGTGACCTGAGATAAATAATCAAGCATCTAAAACATATCTTGAATTTTGTTTCATCCTGTTATTCGATCTCCATTGCCTGATGAGCTAAGTTGCTCTGATGAGCTAAGTTTGTTCTACAAGCCTACGAAATTGTAAGTTGAGTCGGACTGTTATTAAGTTATACACGTAACTCTTACTAAATATACTGAATGGTACATTCCTCAGTTTGAACATTCACTCTTATTCCTACTCCAGACTCTGCTGAGCTCCATCCGCAAATGATGGCTAAATAGTTTATAATAGAGCCAAAGCCGCTGCTGTACTCTTTGAAAAATATCCAATTATCACGTAGGAAACTCTATTTAACGTGCCTTGTTGAAAAAAGGAAAGTGTCTTTAAGCTTATACCCTACAAAGCCTTCTTTTTTGAGAATCCGTCTACCAGCATACTTGCAGACAAGTTCGGTCTAAAATCCTGTGCTGCCCCAGGTAAAGGACCTGGAGAGTTTTGAAGATGCATTATGAACATGGAAAAGAAGGTAAGGTTTTGGCCTAATTCTAACCCTTTCTTTGACTATATAGATATAATATGGCAAAAATGAAGCAATCATCGAATGTAAACATTCTTGCAGACAAAATAAATAGCATATATGGCAATCACCTCCGTGCACACAAGACATCATACAAATAGAATCGCTAAAACATAGAAAAAGACAAACACCTCAACATAAACGCTAAAACGAAAGTACTGAGCACTCTACTAATTATTGAAGATCATATGATTCGCCCTGAAAAGAGAGAAATAGGCAGATATTAGAATGGTTATGAAATTGATTCGCAGTAATCGACCGGTTCCACGGCATCGAAAATAAAGCAGTCCGCAGATTTGCTCTGTTCGTTATCGTGGATATTTACACTTCACTATCGTAATTCCTCCTCCTGAAGGTTTTTTTTATTTGGGAAAGCAATTCACTAATATCAGTGACTTCAATATTGGAATCATCAAGCATGCTAGATATTCCACCACGGTTCACAATGATTCCTACGGGGTGAACTAGGTGACCCACCGTTTGACGTATCTATAAGGAGCTACGAGATGGGTGACCTCATTGGGTTATATATACTACACACCCTAAGAAAGCTCACAAATCCCTCAGCTCGGACTTCTATTGCGACGAAATCCTGGTAATCTCAAACCATACGCTATGAACAAGTTTTGGATGGATCTGATAAAAATCTTCGAAGAACTCGGTGTATCCAAAATGGTCACTATCTCTTTCACAAATATCGACTTCTTGGGCGTACCCTAAACCTGAAGACGGGCAACTATTACCCCAATGGGAAGTCAAGAGAAGAGCTAGATTCAAGTTATAGTTGTATGAAGCTCAGTCGAACTGATAACATATCATTATCATCAAATCCCTATCATAAAAGCTCCATCCTAAGACCACCTTTACACAGTACAATCCGAACTCAGGAGACAGCTCCAAGTCAACCATGATCAAGTAGCAAACTCATAATAAAATACTTTCCATTTAAAACCATCCTATCCTATTATTAGTAATATACTGACGATTATTAGGTCATGGGTTCAATTCTTGACCTGATAGCGCAGTGTACCTTTGAAAAAAGCATTCTTTTTTCTGTTATCAGTGTTGACACAACTGAACTGAAGGGAACAGCAGTTCACGTGCTGCGAACTCTAGTGCAGCTCTCATGCCCTCATGTATATTTTGCTGGGTCGAGGGTAGATAGTCTGTACGTGCATCTGTTGGCCAGTGACTACTTAGTCATTTCAATCAATTAGCAACAAATAGTAGCCCATACTCGCTTGCAAATGACGGTTATGTTTCTTTCTTCTTTTTAAGTTTCTAGAATTACATTATCTAATGCATTTGAAAGACAGTAGTATGATTTGAGAAATATTAAGCTATTATATCTTGCAGGTTGATCAAACATATATAGATTTTGTTGGTAGTGTTGTCAGTATCGGTTGTTTGAAACAGGATTAGCAGAATATTTTATGACCGTAACAGAAGGTGCGGTGAGGAGAGAAGTATTATATCAGTTGTTGCATACGGAGTGGTTGCATACATAACCTCTTGATTTTAAGCACCAAGAGTATATTTTCTCCCGTTAAAGCAGATAGCAGGATGCTCAGAAAATTTCAAGGTGTTTTCAAAGTTCATGAAACTAAAACCCAACATCACAAGTCTTGCTTTCTTTAAGAGATATTCCGAATTTATCTCTCATCATGGCCTAGAAATATAATTTACATTTGTTTTCTAGCAATATGACTTCATTCCAAACCTGACAAAAATGTCCCAAAAGAATATCGGTGGAATGAAGCTGGTAACAAATAATGTTCTTCGTCGGCAAACGGTTTGCTCCGAGGTTCTGCCTGAAACGTCATGTCTCCCTTCTTCGCTACAAACTAACATTCCTTATTCAAAGAGTGTATATTATTTTCCCTCTTTTCTCCTATTTCAGAATTAATTTCTCTCCTTTTCTGCCCAGTCAAATAACTCTCGCAAACTTCGACGTCTTCTTATCTTTTCCTTTCAACATTAAAATAATATATATATATATATATGTTTATATATATATATATACATTGAGAGAGAGGGAGAGCAGGACTAAAGTGCATACAC
>NC_068996.1:13639191-13641697 GCF_001194135.2 Octopus bimaculoides | reverse complement strand
ATATATATACGTTTATATATGTGTATATATTTTTTGTAATGTCCTTGCACAAAAAGAATAAGCTGGACTATCAACAGGTGTAGAGTAGGGGTAAGGTAAATCTCCTGGCAAAACAACATCGCGCTATCTTGTGTTCTTGGCGAATTGACAAGAACACAGAACATAAACAGACTATACACTTCACTATATATATACATTCAAGTACTTTGTCCGGCACTCTGCCATTCTGCTACGTCACGTGTCTCGAAAATTCGCAAACACAATTATAAATGCACTTAAATCAGCTTAAATCAATATTTGGTTTCTAATTCTACGATTTTGGATGGAAAAATATGGTTGTCTTCTGATAATATGTGTGATCTGCTGAAATGTTTTGCATGTTCTTCAGTTGCTTTAAGTGAGATTATAACTAATAATAATAATAATAATAATAATAATAATAATAATAATAATAATAATAATAATAATAATAATAATAATAATAATAATAGTAATAATAATAATAATAATAGAAATTGAAAAAATGTGGCACCTCAAGGCGACTACCATACCAGTGATTGTAGGATCTCTAGGAATGATAAAAAGAAGGTACTGAAACCTATTTGAAAATGATACCAGGCTTACCATCCCTACAGGAAGTGCAAAACATCGTGTTAACTGGAACGACTCATGTACTGAGAAGAGCATTATCGCTGTGAAAACAACAACCATTCATTATATTTTTCTTTATTTTTTTTTCTTAAATACATGTTTTACCTGTGAATTTGCGTGTGTAAACTGGGAATGCATACAACATGTTTCTCTGCCCTAAGTGTACGGAAAACACCTGGCGAGAAATGGAAGACAATTTGAAGAAAGAAGAAAAAAAAACAACAACATAATAATAATAATAATAATAATAATAATAATATTAATAATAATAATAATAATAATAATAATAATAATAATAATAATAATGATAAGGATGGACTCTACTGTCGGAGAAGAAGTATAAGTGTTCAACTTTTGCTGAACGTACTTCACAAATAACATGCTTATATTGAACAAATGTACGTGCTGTACATTTGTTCACTCTCTCCATCAGATGGACCGTACCTGAACATGCGCACGGTGTACCAAGCATCAGGTGTCGAAGTGATCGCAAAGCAATATGAGATGAAGTGTTTTGCTGAAGAACACATCGCAGGTTTAGTAACTGAAACCATGATCTCGCAATGATGACTGCAACACCCATTAGGCTATGCGCCTCATATATATATATATATATATGCGTGTGTGTGTGTGTGTGTGTGTGTGTGTGTGTGTGTGTGTGTGTGTGTGTGTGTGTGTGTGTGTGTGACACTTATTCGGTAGCCATGATAAAACTCTGAGTTTCGGATGCCGGGGCGGAAACCCACACCACCATCTCTTCAGTTATCCGGCCATTAAAAATTGCTATGAAAATGACCGTTTAACAAAGGGAAATTACTGTGTGGTTGACCGTCATTAAGATAAAAGAACTAATAGACCGTTAAGTAAGGGGAAGGGGTAAAAATAAGGGAGTAGAGAAGTCTATAGGTTCGCGTAAGCGCACCAATCCGTAGACTCGCCTATATTTATATACTAAACCACATATATGTACATATGCATATATATATATATATACGCGCATAAACACCCACACTCACACGCACACAAAAGATTATGCTGACAGGTATTGCCCACATCCTTAGAAAAATTCTATCCATTTAAATGTATGTGTTGTATTACATGAAGACATTTCGTTACTGCCCCTGCGACTTGCCCCATCACAAGTTTTCTGTCATACTGTTACATCTACTATCCTTCACTTGCCTTAGGAGGCTAGGTGTAAGTCGGCTAGTGGTTGTAACAACATGCAGATTAAAAATAAAATAATGATGATAATAATAATAATAATAATAATAATAATAATAATAATAATAATAATAATAATAATAATAATACGCAAAACACTTTCAATAAAGTAACCATAAGCGCATCACAGCAAACCACAGCACATAGATAGATAGATAGATAGATAGATAGATAGATAGATAGATAGATAGATAGATAGATAGATAGATAGCATATAGACATGCAAGAAAAGGTCACAGAATATGAGAAAGCAAACATACTATGGGATATGCCAATACACAGATGGAGAAATTAAGGCCAATAGGCCGGATATAGTTGTCAGAGAACTCAAGAAAATAAATGCTTTCTAATCGATGTATCCATACCAACAGATGACAACGTTTCTCTCAAAGAAATGGAGAAACTTTCAAAATACAAAGACCTGGAAATAGAACTAACTCGAATGTGGCGTCTAAAAACAGAAACAATTCCTATCATAATAGGCGCATTAGCTATACTCTTTTACTATTTTATTCTTTTATTTGTTTCAGACATTTAACAGTGGCCATGCTGGAACACCGCCTTTAGCCGAGGAAATCGATCCCAGGACTTATTCTTTGTAAGCCGAGTACTTATTCTATCGGTCTCTTTT
>NC_068996.1:13637816-13638978 GCF_001194135.2 Octopus bimaculoides | reverse complement strand
TATGTATATATATATATACATATATACGATGGGCTTCTTTCAGTTTCCGTCTACCAAATCCACTCACAAGGATTTGGTCGGCCCGCGGCTATAGTAGAAGACACTTGTTCAAGGTGCCACGCAGTGGGACTCAACCCGAAACCATATGGTTGATAAGCAAGCTACTTACTACACAGCCACTCTTGCGCCTATAGAAAATAGGACTATTAGGCACCGCACACATCATACGTAAAACACTTTCAATACAGTAACCATAAGAACATCGTAACAAACCACAGCATTACCCAGTGCACACTGAGCTGCGCTCGGTGAAGCTGCGCTCGGCAGAGCTGCGCTCGGCAGAGCTGCTCTCGGTAGAGCTGCGCTCTGTAGAGCTGTGAAAGCACGTGATAAAAATAAGACTACGGAATAATAATAATAATAATAATAATGATAATAATAATAATAATAATAATAGTCACCAAAAATGTGAAAGTTAGTATGAGCAAACTCCAAAAGGAGTCCCCGAATTACAAAATCCTGAAGGGTGTAATGATCCAGTGTGATCACCCGATCAGACATCAGAAACCAGACATTGTTGTGGTGAATAAAAATGAATGAACATGTATGATAATCGATATAGCATACCCCTGTGATAATAGGATCATTGTGATAGAAGGATCAATGTGCAAAAAGGAACAACTATGACGATTTGAAGTGGGAAATACGAAGGTTGTGGTCGATGAAGAGAGTAGCCATGATACCAATAGTAATTGGTGCACTTGGAAGTATCAGCACTCAACGATCAACATGGCTGAAAAAGATTGGTACAAATTATTATTATTATTATTATTATTCAGTAGTTTTATTTTTATAACATGCTTTCACTTCACTACCGAGCGCAGCTCTGTGCGCCTTGGGTATGTGCTGTGGTTTGCTGTGGTGCTCTTATGTTTACTGTATTGAAAGTGTTTTGCGTAGAATGTGTGCAGTACCCAGTAGTGCAATTTTCTGTATGTTATATATATTTGTAAGACCTGGTGTTTTTGTTATGTATTTGTCTGAATATTTTTTTATTATACCTAAGGCACCTACTATGATAGGAATTGTTTCTGTTTTTAGATTCCACATTCGAGTTATCTCTATTTCCAGGTCTTTGTATTTTGAAAGTTTTTCCATTTCT
>NC_068996.1:13628440-13636883 GCF_001194135.2 Octopus bimaculoides | reverse complement strand
TATTATTATTATTATTATTATTATTATTATTATTATTATTATTAATGGTTTCTTCTCATTATAACTTTATTTCAGCTGCCTTAGTACCGGGTATCCTCCGGAGGCCAAGAGTAGTAATGGCACTTTTGTTTTGCTATGCATGCTAAAATTATCATCACATTTATTCCATTTTAGATGGAGTGCTTTCCGTAGTGTATGGGCTGTACCCACCAAGATTATCTTTTGTAGTTCACAGAGATTGGAGTTACCAGGGACTTGCTTAATATACTTCTCAGCTCCCTTCTTTATCATTTCCAACGCACAGTACTAATTATCCACATTTATGTGATTTCAATTTGCAGATCTTTATAGCGAGAAAGCTTTTCGTATTTCTTCAGACATTTTGGTCTTGTGGGACATACATATCTATTTATAGACACGTTCCTCTGTTGTAGTTCTTGACTACATTGTCTGGTTGATTGGAGACAATTTTTCTGTCTGTTTGTATTGGGAAGGTCCAAAAGATGGTGACGCCCTCGCCATTTACTACATCCTCTGGATGGTGCCTGTACCACTTATCGTGGGATTAAATTTTGTAATATTTATAAGTATTCCAGTAGATGTACTGCCATAGTCTTTCATGTCTTATGAGGTACTCCTTTTTATTAAGTACTGGGCAGCCAGAAACAACATGATCAATTGTCTCTGTGAATTTTCTGCAAATTCTGCACGTGGGAATCAGATCCATCTTTAAGGACGTGGTTGTTTTTGGTAGGTAAGCTCTGAATGTTGCACTGCAATAACAAAACCTTCTGTTTCCCCTTTCAGACTTGTCCTTTGTAGCCATTGGTGTGTTAGATTTTGATCAATATCTGGCTTTGAAAGGGGATTAAGGTATTTTCCATGCAGGGGTATACCTTTCCAGTTGTCTTCGATATTATTCATGCAAACTTTCTTTGCTTTTTGTTTGATGATTTTTGCATCAATGATAGGTTTGTCACTATTTGGATCTCTTTGGTCTTTCTGAGTCATAGGGGAGATGCAGTATGGTTAAAGAAAGTTAGGGAAGAAGGAGTTAGTGAGAAGCAGCCAGATCTAAGATTAACTAAAGCATTAATGTGTAAGGTTTTAGGAAAAATACCGAATTGAAAGGGCCCAGAACCAGATTTAGTTCAAGGATACTGGCTAAAGAAATTCAGTAGTTTACATGGGAGTCTGAGCAAACAACTTCATGATTGCCTTAATTGAGGAATAATACCAGATTGGATGACTAGAGGGAGGACAATAATCATTATGAAGGATAAGAGCAAGAGCAATACAGCTAGCAACTATAGACCAATCACTTGCTTATCATTAGTGTGGAAGCTGTGAACAGGAATGCTTTCAGACAGTATTTACGAGCACCTTGTTAACCAGAATTTACTGCCAGAAGAACAGAAATGTTACAGAAAGATCGCTAGTGGAACGCATGATCTAATTTATATAGGCAAAGCAGTTCTAAATGAAGTAACAGTTAGAAAGAAACATCTAACGATAGCATGGATAGGTTATATGAAATCCTATGACATGATCCCACGCCCATGGATAAGTGAATGTCTGAGTATATTCACTATAGCAGACAACATAAGAGAATTAATTAGCTTTAGCATGAAGAAATGGAAAGTAGATCTATACTCAGGTGACATCAAGTTAATATCAAAAGAGGAATTTTCCAGGGGGACACGTTGTCCCCTTTTATATTTGTCTTATATTTGTTCCCCTGTCAGTTTAGTAATAAGGAAGGCAAAGGCAGGGTATCAGTTCAGAAATGGAAAAAATAACCATTTGCTCTACATGAATGATGTGAAGCTTTTTAGTAAGAATGAAAAAGAGATTTGTTCTTTAATACAGACTGTAAGACTCTTCAGCAAAGATATGGGCATGGAATTTGGCATAGATAAATGTGCAATATTTGTCATGAGAAGGGCACGGGTAGACAAGAGCGAAGGCATCCAATAACCAGATGGCTAGATATTAAAATCATTGAAAGGAGGAGAGAGTTATAAGTATCTAGGAGTATTAGAATCTGACAGAGTACCAACTATAGAAATGAAAACGAAAATTGAGAAGGAGTACATCATAAAGCTGAGGAAGCTAATGAAATCAAAGCTAAATGATTCGAATCTAGTGAAGGCTGTAAATACTTGGGTAGTATCATTACTTAGATACTCAGCAGCTTTGTTAATTGGACAAAAACTTGAATTAGCAAAACTAGACAGAAGAACTAGGAAAGAATTCAATATGAATGGAAGACTCCACCTAAGGGCAGGAGTAACAAGATCATGCCTACCTAGAAAGGAAGGTGCAAGAGGGTTAATATCTGTGGAAGATTGCGTGGAGTTTGCTAGGGTAGATATAGACTCCTATGTAGGTAATAGTGAAGAAAGATTATTAACACTGCTAGAGTCACAGCAAGACAGATGGAGACCAAAACACCAAATGAACTTAAAAACAAGATAAAAAGAGAACTGAAATTATCTAACTGGTAGGAGAAAGCGCTGCATGGTAGATTCCCAAAGATAGTTTCAGCAAATAGTATTAATGAGACATAGTTATGGCTGCAGAAGGGAAATCTGCAGGACACAGAAAGTTTGTTGGTTGCTGCACAAGATCAAGCTTTAAGGATTAATTAGATAAAAGTAAAAAATAGACTATGCAAATCAAAAGAGAAAAGCGTTAGTCACAAAGTCAGTGAACGTAGCATGCTGGCACAGAAAGAATACAAGAAAAGACATGGCAAACTAGTGAGAGCAACCCACTGGGAGCTTTGTAGGAAGCTAGGATTTGAACATACTGATAAATGGTACGAACATGAGCCTAGTAAAGTACTAGAAAGTAAGAAGTACAAGATGTTGTGGGACTTTAACATTCCGACTGACAGAGTAATAAAAGTAGTCGTGGATAAAGAGAAAAGAAAGTGCCAGATAATTGACTTTCCAGTTCCAAATGATGAAAAAAAATCAATATGAGAAGTAAAGAAAAAATAGCAAAGTACCAGGATCTAGCCAATGAATTACAGAAACTGGGATAAAATGTATCCCAGTAGTTATTGGTGCATTGGAAACTATCTCTAAAGATCTGAACAGATGGATAGAGAGAATTGGCATAAAACCTTGTGTAATACAGCTCCAGAAACCAGTGTTATAAGGGACAGCTAGTATACTTAAGAGGGTTCTTGGCATCTAAGGTTACTTGTTGTAGTCCGATGCTAGGAATTTTTCTTTTCCAACAGTTCCATCATCTGTTTTGTGTATAATAATAATAATAATAATAATAATAATAATAATAATAATAATAATAATAATAATAATAATAATAACAACAACAACAATAATAATAATAATAATAATAATAATAATAATAACAATAACAATAACAACAACAACAACAGCAACAACAACAACAACAACAACAACAACAACAACAACAACATTAATAATAATAATAATGACTTCGCATAATGAATTCCTTCATAAATCCTAATTAATATTGATATCACAATATTTTCTTCGTGTTTTATGTATTGCTTTAACTATCATAAAATTAGTTTTATTTTCGTTTATCTCTTCTCCACTCTAGTCGGAAAGATTTGGCTAGACTAATTACCGCCTACCCTGTGAAGCACTTGTGGGTCGATTACCGAATGCACAAGTTGATTATGCACATGTGTGTATGTATATGTGTGTATGTATATGTATGTATGTATACATATGTATATATCTGTATATATATATGTATGTATATATATTCATATCTATACATATATATATATACATATATATAAAGTATATTGTATATATATGTGTGTATGTATATATGTGCATATATATTATATACATGTATTCATGCATGTATGTATGTTTGTCTGTCTGTCTGTATATATGTATGTATGTATGTATGTATGTATGTATGTATGCATGTATGTATGTATATATAAATATGTATGTATAAACATGATATATTAAAGGCCATACAACATCGATTCTTAATTTATTGAAATTATCGATGTTACCTTAAGGTAAAACAATCGACTGGTGTAGAAGATCAAATAATTTCACGAATGAAAATTTCCCCACGATTGACATACCATTAAAGAATAGACAATCTGATCGCTTAGATGAGGACGGCTGTTGATATCTTTCTGAGCTTTAATAGGCGTCGGTCATAGTAATTGCCCTACACTGCTTCCTATATAAATTTAGAGGGTAAAGTAGACATATTCTAAATAAAAATTAGCAAACATTCATAGACCTGATCATTCCCACATTTTTAACAAGGTTGAGCTTAGAGAAGTTACTCAGAATGGCCAGTGGTATGCATTTGAGAAACAAAGAGTAAATAGGTATATTGAATACCATATAATATAAATTGTTGATTTGTGTTGAAACTATCTCCTCTTCGAGAGAAGTTGAGCTAATCGTCTGGTAACAATTTGGACTCATTCCAAATGAAGTCTGGCCGGGACGAAGAACGCTTACTTTACTACTGTTACCGTTTACCAGCGAGACTTGCTGCAGTTTCCGTTTGATCGGGGTGGAGAGTTTTCCGGTCGACATCTGAAAGAGACGCGTTATACTGGCCAGGCAATCCTTCGACTGCCATCACCTTGTACGCAACGGTCTGGAGAAACAGGAGCATCTAATACACGGGCGTGTATCACTGGTGACACATAGAGAGACTCCTTAATGGAGAGTTGGTGTAGCTGCCATTCGTAAGCCATGTCTTAGTGGCATGTTTCCTTAAGAAAGTTGCAATTTTGAGTCACGGAAAAACCGAAACTGGGTGCCTGATATCTGGAATGTCATCAACATCTAGCAATGTGAATAATCTGTCTTTCGATTTGCTCATTTAGGAGTAGAAGGGTCTCAGATGACTTTCCACGTTGACTTCTAGGACAACTCTAGAACCTAGCGCATGTATTCTTCAGTGTTTCCTTGAGAAGCTGTTAGAAAACCTCTTTGATCTTGGCCACTAGCTGTACCTTAGCGTTTTTCTCAACCAGATCTCACACATAGTAATCGATAAGATTAAAATTGGAGTAGTTATGAGGTCAGCAATTTGTGCTGGTGAAGTCATAGAAATTCTCCGTAGCCACATTTGATTCTTTCCTAGGGTACGGCAAAGACCCCAATCCTGCTGCCATACACGTGGTCATATAGCAGCAACCCTCTCTAGCAAGGATTGATCAGAGTCTGCAGCAGCTTCACATGGCCGTATAAACTGAGCTTTAGGCGCTCTTCAAATATTTGGAGAGGAAATCTTCCTTCTTGCTGTCCACGGCTTCGTAGTTCCCTTTGCGGCTATACATGTCATGTCATGTCTTACATCTTTGACAGTGTTCACGAGGTACTGAGCAGCAACTATGATGTCAGCATTGTGCCACCTGGTGTGAATTATCAAGATACATGCCACTTTATTCTAATATGAAGATAGCCTCCAGCCCTCAACGTCAGCTAGCTTTTTCTCAGCTACGCCTTTAATCTTTATGGTCTCTAAAGCCGTTGACTGTTCACCAATACGTCAAACTCTTCCTGAAAACAAGAAAGAGATATAAATAAACGTCATATGTATATGTAACCTTCCAACACACACAAAACACACACACACACACACACACACACACACACACACACATACACACACACACACACACACACACACATATATATATATATGTACGTACGCATGTATGTATCTATACATGTATGTATAAATATGCACACACACAACCATACATCTATACACATGCATACACAAACACATACGTGGTGTGTGTGTGTGTGTGTGTGTGTGTGTGTGTGTGTGTGTGTGTGTGTGTACGTGCTTGTGTATGATTGACTGGACAAGTAATGACGTCGTTCTTTCTAATGTGAGTTGCCGCAGAAATTGTTGCCAAATTTGCAAACAGATTATTGGCATACAGTTAAAATATTATTAATGATATATACGCATATACCTGTGTGTTAGTGAATTTATGTACGGTATGTACTTATGCATGTGTATATACATATATATGTATATATATATATATATATTTATACATATATATGTATATATATATATATATATATATATATGTATTTATATATATATGTGTGTGTGTGTGTGTGTGTGTGTGTGTGTGTGTGTGTGTGCGTACATATATATATATATATACACACACACACATATATATATATGTATATATATATATATATATATATAGAGAGAGAGAGAGAGAGAGTGAGAGAGAGAGACATATATATATATCCATATTCATATATAAATAAAAATACAATGCAAATAAATATATAGAATTTGCTATAAATATAATCTTTTGTTATTGAGCACACGAACGTTGTTTTCATATTATCATGCATACGCACATATACACATACATACACACATACATAAATACATATATACATACACATACATTTATACATACATATATATATATACATACAATGCGTACATAGATTCATACATACAATACATACAATACATACATCATACATGCATTCATACATTCATAAATACTATGCATATATACATACAATACATACATTCATGCATACAATACATACATACATACATACATACATACATACACACATACATACATACATACATACATACATACATACATACATACATACATACACCATGTTTGTATAATGCAATATCTTAACTTGGTGACAAGTTTCATACTCAGAGAAAGATGATTGTCTGTGCTTAACCCCATTTATTGTCACTTTCTCCTCCAGCTTGAGACTTATTATTGTCGCCATGTGCTTAAGATATTCTATATAAAATACTTGTAATTCTCAAATTTATTGGATCCTTAATTTGCTCAATATATAAACAACTGAACAATATGTAGACCGCAGCACATGGACTTATGTTAGTCATTCATACGGGAAGGTATACCATATGATTGACAGGTAAACAGTAGAAAGCTTCCACGAAAAAAGTACCAAGATAGACCTCTACTATTATATCGAATAATTGCTAAGAAAAAATACATTCACAACCTTTAACGATCAATACTCTAAAATCTTGCAAAAGATAACTGATAAATGGGAGAGAAATATGTGCAGGAAGGCCTACATTTCGATGCTGATATGGCATCAACCACCATTGAATGCAATGCCATGAGGAGAAGAAAGAAAAATCCTAGAGTAAAAGGCTTAGTCTCCTTAGATGCAGATTTCCTCATCGACAAACAGTTCTGTAAAAAACCACAATAACATTAGAATCTTTAAGAATTCTAAAATTAGCTTAGACTTTTCTCATAAAACTAATGACGAATATGTGGTAAATCAGGATAAATATGACAGATTTTTACATGATAGCGTAACTAAGAGGTCCAAAACGGCGAGCAGTGTAAGACTTGCATTAATGAAGACACCAAATACGCAGACATCATCAATAAAATTACATGTAGAATATATATCATGCCAAACAAGAGCTAAAAGGATATTTGAAGAGAATATCGGCCGATTTTGAGCAGAGCTAAGTTAAATCTGTTTCTGTACATGAAACTTAAGTCGCTTATATTGTATGTAAAATATTCATAATTTTAAAATATCTTGGTTACATTAATTTGCGCATGCGCACACACATACACATACACAGATACACACATATATATAGATATTATAATTATATACATAATTATAACAAGGAATTAGCTATAAGACATTCCACGCGCTAGAAGTAGACGCCAAAAGGCGCTAACACCATTTTAAAAACTAAAAAAAAAAAAATAATGAAACACTGGCTTTAGTCGGGCAAAAGAAAGATAATGAATTAAACTTTTGGTTAAACGTGTACAAGATTCCGTTTCAAGCAAAGTAAAAATTATACCTACTGATATCTTCAGCAACGGAGTTTTTAAGGTGGTATTAGCGTTTTTTTGCGTTTATTCTCTAGGAGTGAGGAGGTTTATAGCCAATCCCTTGTTATAATTATGTATATAATTATGTATATAATTATTATGATATTTCCGCGCGGACCGCTTGGTACAATCATTAATGATTTTTACTCTTTGTTATAATTAATATTAAAAAAATTTACTCCTTCATCAAAGCTGCATTCACTGCAGAGTTTCTTTGATATACTACACGCTCCTGAAAAGAGAGATGGGAATTCTACTTTACTGCATATTTTTACGAATGTGTATATATCTACCTATTTCTCTCTCTCTCTCTCTCTCTCTCACTCTCTCCCTATCTCTCTGTCCCCCTCTCTCTCTCTCTTTCTCTCTCTCTCTCTCCCTCTCACTGTATATATATATATATATATATAGATAGATAGATAGATAGATAGATATAGATAGATAGATAGATAGATAGATATACATACATATATACATATATATATATATATACACATGTATATATATATATATATATATATATACATGCATATATATATATATATA
>NC_068996.1:13627239-13628285 GCF_001194135.2 Octopus bimaculoides | reverse complement strand
GTGTTATTTTTTTTTTCAGCTTTATATTACATTAATCTTAATCTTAATCTTATTTCGGCCAGAGTTCTTTCGTCACACTTCTGTGACCTCATCAGTGGTCCTTTGTTTCCTTCTTTCTTATGTGTGTCTCACCTTGCTAACTATCAGCCATTTTGTATTTTGTATTCCTATTGTATGTGTCTACGCATGCGTGTCCTTCAATGTGTCTGTGTCTTTTGTAAGTGCATGCGTATATGGGGAGTGTCTGTATCACCTATATTCTCTGTTAATACGTGTTCGTTTGTATTAGTTTTTATTTATTTATATGTTCATGTGTGTGTGTGTGTGTGTTTTTTTTGTTTCTTTTTTTTATATATGTATATATATATGTATATATGTATGTATGTATGTATGTATGCATGTCTAATGTTGATAGATGATTTCTCTGCTCTGTTCGAGGTAGCCGAAACTTCATATTTCCTTGTTGAATAATCATATTTAATGTATATATTACAATTTATATAAATGTATATATACATAAATTATATAAACTTACATTAGTGAATATATAACTGTCTGTATAAATAATGAATATGTTTGTGAATGTCTAAATGTGTGCAGCCGTGTGTGTGTGTGTGTGTGTGTGTATGTGTGTGTGTGTGTGTGTGTGTGTGTGTATGTGCGTGTGTGTGTGTGTGTGTGTGCGCGAGTGTGTATGCTCGTATAAGCGAAAGTTTGTTCAGAAACAAGGTCGCCACCATTGAACACATTTTACTAAATTTGACTTATGATTCCGAATGCATCCCAGAATAATCAATAAACAAATACTTAAACAGTTTCTGAACCCCTATGCGGGTAATGCAGAAAAAGAAATGTAGAAACGCAGTAATTTCTTATGCTCTCCCTCTTTCTTTCTTTCTTTCTTTCTCTTTCTCTCTCTCTCTCTCTTTTTCTCTCACTCTATCTCTCTCTCTCTCTCTCTCTCTCTCTCTCTCTATCTCTATCTATCTATCTATCTATCTATCTATCTATCTATCTATCTATCTATCTATATATATATATATATA
>NC_068996.1:13625897-13626249 GCF_001194135.2 Octopus bimaculoides | reverse complement strand
TATATATATACATAATATAAATACATTACAACATAGCCCCAGGTTTTTAGGACCTTGTTAAGTTTTCCATTTGATGATGGCTGTGTATTTGGCATGAGCAAAGCAACAGAATTAAAGCTGCGATGTATCACACTGAACGGACTCTATCATCTTTGCGAATTCCTCTCTATGATATGTGTTGAACTCTCAAATTTTCTCGTGTAAACACCTTTATGTATGTGTGTGTGTGTATATGTATACCCACAGATCGGATGATCTAACATATATATATAAATACACACACACATATATATATCGATAAATAAATGTCCATATATATATATATATATTTAGATATATACATATATATATA
>NC_068996.1:13622740-13625387 GCF_001194135.2 Octopus bimaculoides | reverse complement strand
GACAAATAGACGGGACTAAAGGAAGCCGCTGATAGTTATGTCGCTTGTGACACAAACGTTTGTAGTTGTTAATTACTTTCGCTATTCTACTACTTATAGTAGTAGTAGTAGTAGTAGTAGTAGTAGTAGTAGTAGTAGTAGTAGTAGAAGTAGTAGTAGTAGTAGTAGTAGTAGTAGTAGTAGTAGTAGTAGTAGTAGTAGTGATGGTGTTTTAACACCTGATCAACCTTGATCCAACGGACATATAGCCAAAGGTGTAACAACAGCAAATAACTCGTTGTGTGTGCATATATATATACATATATGTGTGCGTGTGTGTGTGTATGTGTGTGTTTGTTTGCATGTATATATATATATATATGTGTGTGTGTGTGTGTGTGTGTGTGTGTGTGTGTGTGTGTATATACAAGATGTGATAGGTAAATTCTCGCCATTTTATATTCTTAATTTCGCGTTTTGTTTGGTTTAGATTTTGTCGACTACATAGTATAATAGGGTCAGTTGGACATCGTTTGTGAGAAAAAAAGTACCAAGACGCAATCCACTTTGCCAGAACTTTTGAAACGATACGCTGTACTGCTTGGCATTTGCGCTGGAAGCTAAAGTACGAATATTTCAGAGTTTTTCGGTGTCAATCTGAGGACAGTGTAAAGGATCCGGATGAGTCTAATGGTGATTACGAAGGTATGGTAGCTCGGAAAACTCATTTTGATCATTCTGATAAGAAAAGAACTCCTGAATTTGTTGGTGAGATCCAGGCCATGCTTAACAACGATCCCTCCAAGTTAATCAGGTCCATCGCCAGGGACATGGGAGTGTCTGAGTTTCTTCTCAGGCAGGTAGTACATAAAGACATTCAGTATTCCTCATATAAGGTGAGAAAGAGGAAAGACCGCGCTACGAAGCTTTTGAACAAATTCAAGTACCCACGCTAACCGAATATGTTTTGGTTTTTCTCAGACGAGAACAATTTCTACCTTGATCTGATAGTGAATACAGAAAAACCGTTGGCTTACCGTGTCCGAAAAACATGTACCGTGAGTGATAGAAATCAAACATCCAGTCAGCATTATGGTGTTTGGAGTGATCACTAGTAATGGCGGCGTTATGCTTCCATTCATCTTCCCACACAGCCTCACATTCAACACGGAGACCTACTTCAAATGCCTGCAAGAAGTTGTGCTGCCCTGGGTAAAGAGAGCTGGATGACCCTATGTTTGGCAACAGGACTCGACACCATGCCACACAAGCAGGAAAGCTCAGTCATGTCTGTCAGACAATTTCTACGACTACATCACTCCTAACATCTGGCCACCTAACTCGCCAGACTGCAGCCCCTTTGGTAATTATGTCTGGAGCGCAGTTGAGAAGCAGACCAAAAGATGAATTGAAGGCAAGGATTAAGGCAGCATTTACCAAATTAAACAGGGATACCATTCACAAGAGTTGCAAGAGATTCAAAAGTCGTCTGGAGGCCGTGGTTAAAGCCAATACCGATTTTATGAAATAAATTAACTCTCTAGTATTTCAAGATATTTTTATGTAGTTTTGATAAATATATCTGTTAAAATGAGATGTCAGTGTTATTTTCATTTTTGCATAATTTAGACGAAAATTTATTCAGTGCACCGTATATGTACGTGTGTGTGTGTATTCCTGTACATGCTTCAGTCGTAAGGTTGTGTTCATGCTGCAGCATATACAAGGTCTGAATCAATAAATATCCGAACTTTTGCTATAGTAATGAAGCTAAAGCACACAGAGTGATGTCGCGTGGCATAGATTGACCATGAACGATACTGTGCATGCACACTAAGTTTTAACGTTCTAGCTCACTACCTCTGTTTACAGCAGTGCTAGGAAGGAAGGTGTGTAGCGTGTATTCGTAGCATTGACCATGAGAGAAAGTTGTCATGGCGATACCTGCTCAGAAGCCTACGCAAATTTGCAGAAACAGTATGGAGAGGAGTGTATAAGCTGCACACAACTGTACGAGTGGTTCATACGTTTGCAAGATGGCCGAAAAAATGTCGATATTAACGAACTTTCTAAGTGATCCGCAACCAGCAAGACTGAGAAAAACATCGCAGATGTACATGCAGCTGTGAGGGGAAATCGCCGAATCACCATCCGTAAGTTATCAGAGGATGTGCAAATTGGTTACGGTTTGTTCAATCCATTACCACTGAAGATTTGGGTATGAAACGCGTGACTGCGAAGTTTGCGTCAAAATTGCTTTCAGCTGATCAAAACGACACCCAGGTTTCAGTTGCACATGATCTCCTTGATTGTCTCGAGACGGATAAAATATTTTTGGAAACATAGCGTAGGCCTCTGAGCAGGTATCGCCAAGCTTTTGACAAAATTTGAAGCAAATTCTCAACTTTCTCTGCCATGGTCAATGCGATGATCACACGCTACACACTCTCCTTCCTAGCACTGCTGTAAATAGCGGAAGTGAGCTAGAACAGTAAAACGTAATGCACAGGCACAACAGAGTTCAAGGTCAATCTGTGCCAAGTGACTTCACTCTGCGTGCTTTAGTTTCGGTTCCGTTGCAACAGTCCGGATACTTATTGATCTGACCATGTGTGTATATTTACACCCACCCATACCCACCCACACCCACGCACACACACACATACAT
>NC_068996.1:13615653-13622570 GCF_001194135.2 Octopus bimaculoides | reverse complement strand
TATATATATACATAGACATGCAGGAAGTAAATAGATACCTTTAATTTTCAAAATCTTTTATTTAATACACAAAGCGAACAATTGATATGTAATCGATCGGTAGGACTACATACTTTAGTACTTATTTGATATTCCCTTTGCAGTTTTTAATTCAGAAACTCTTTTTGGCATTGAACTGATGAGCTTCGTGATTGTCTCTTGTGGAATTTCTGCCCACTTATCACTCAAAAATCGAAACAATTCATCTTTAAATTTAGGTTTCTGTCGAGTTTTTCATATAGCTCTATCTAGTATGCTCCAAAGATTTTCAGTTGGATTCATGTCAGGAGATTGGCTCAGCCAAGGAAGCTTTTTGATCCCATTATCAGTCAGCCATTGCTGGTTCCTTTTCGGTGTGTGGCATGGAGCCCCATCTTCCATGAATAAAAACTCATTTTCCGTTATGTTATCGTGTGAATACATCGGAAGTAGCCCTTGCTTAATTATATCGGTGTATTTTCAGAGTTTATGGTTCCAACACATTCGATCAGCTCAGAACGACCATTGCTGGTGACAGCTCCCCATACCATTCCAGAGATACCGCCATGTTTTACAGTTGGTTAGAGTTGTTTCAAATCAAATTCTTGACTGGGAAGCCTCCAGACTCAAACATGTCCACTGTCTGAAAATAATGCAGATCTGGATTCATCTGAGAAAATCACTCTATCTCAAAATGAACTGGATTCTTCTGACATCTCCTTAGCCCATTAATTGGTTGAAAGAGGTTTTCTTCTAGCTGCTCGTCCATAGTACCCAAGCTTATGAAGATATATAACACACATTCTTGGACTGACGTCTAGCTGTTTTGCAATGTCAGAAGCCTTCGAACGGGGTTCGTTTTCCACAATTCTCTTCAAAGAGCGAAGTTTCCTTTCCGAGAGCCCAGATTGGCGGGGACGAGAATCTGTTGATTATTTTCCTTGGTTTTTAAACTGCACTGCAATTCTTTTAACAGCAGCAAGAGGAATTTGAAAATTTTCGGCAATTTTTCGCGGGCTAAGACCAGCCTCAGATTGCCCAACAATAGGATCTCTTTGGAAATCTGACAGTTCTGCTGAATTTTTTGTGAGTAAAATGGTTACTCTTCGCAAATGTTTAATATAATGGCACCTGGAATGAAAAAGAATAATTACATTGTAAATTCTGCACCGCCGAAAACATATTAAGACGTTTAGATCAGAAATTTTGAAAATTAAAGGTGTCTATTTACTTCCTGCCTGTCTGTATATATACATATATTTATATATATCATTCTTCTATTTTTTCTATCAACTCCATTGTAGAAACTGACCGATTATGCTTAAGTCTATAAATTCCTTTCTCTAAACTGATACCAGTTGTTTGCCTGTTCATTCTTCCTTTCTACTCTATATGTACTTGCTCAATGATAAACCACTTATAGCCATTCATTGTTAGGCACAACACCACTTTGTTTTACTCACAGTTCAAGCTGAAGTTTAAGGTGATTAGTCAACTTGAACATTTATCATATATAACTATTGCATGATCTCATTAGACTCAATTTTTCCTGAGTTTACTACACACATGCGCGCGCACACACGCACATAAAGAACTAAAATATTTGATGTATCCTTCTATATTTCAGTATTTAAAATATCAGGCTTTGGTTTCGCGGAGTAGTTATAGATATGTCTCGTGGGTCGAGGGACAATGAACAAGGACCCTTATTTGTTATATTATTATTGTTGCTGGTGATGGTGAGTGACGATGACGATGGGAGTGGGGGTGCTAGTATTGCAGTGATAGTGGTAGCCGTTGGTGCTGAATATGGTGGGGGTAATGATGCGGTCTGTAGCGGCGGTGGAAGTATTGATGATAATGTTGCTGGTAGCGGTGGTAGTGTTGTTGTTGGTGGGGATGTTGGTGACGGTTCTGGTAGTTATGAAGCTGGTGATGATGATTATGGGGTGATGGTTGTTCTTTGAAGATGACAGCCATGATATTGGTGTTGGTGTTGGTAACCGATGGCACTGGTGGTAGTAAGTGGCGCGTTGATCTTGTTGGTGATGACGGCTATTGGTATTGTTCGTGCTGTTGTTGATGTTATTGTTGGTGTCGGTGGTAGTGGTAGTTCTGTTGTTGTTAATGGAGAGTTCGGCTGCTACTTTTGCTGCTGCTGCTACTGTCTTAAATGCAACCGATGTAGACAGAACTTGTAGGTGCAGTAAATGGGAATAAAAATATATAAAATATGAAATCTTGTTTGACAATCACAACATTACAATAATGAAAGAGAAGGAATTCAACTTGTATTACGAAATACAATATTCCTCAAAAGAATAACGACACAGGTAACAACAGAACAATAAATATATTTAAGAAGCAGAGTACCCACAACCCTCGTCTTAATTCTCTTCGAACAACGTAAATGGTTCAGAAAAATAGGCGACACAATGTCGGTCGATCGATGTTCAAATCCTGAGAGAAGACCTACAGCTACGGCGAAGAATGGAAGTAAACTAGCAAGTCTACATACAAGAATACTCACAGTCACTTATGCTACAATTTCTACAACAACCAAAACAAAACTCAATCGTTTCCGACTCACTGTTGCTTGTTAGAAAAATAAGTTTTTGAAGTGGGAAGACATGAAAGATTAAATGATTGAATAGGAAGATAGCGTCTTGTTATGGACTGCATATGTCGGCTGCCATAGTGCCAACCAGGACAGAGTAACACCAGGCTTGTATATAAGATATTAGAAAACGCGTCGCATAACACGTCAGAATTTCCGTCTCTATTGCTACCACCCACTGGAAATTGCAACTTTTACGAGATCCCCAAGGTGACATAACTCCGAATAACTTTCTGTTTTATATCTCTGTGTTAACTCAATTTATAGCTTATTAATGGTTGTCTTGTATAATTATGACTTGATTTCGGCTTAAATAAAACAAGGCCACCTGTTGAGTGAACCTGGGTATCTGGATTTAGGTATAAGAACCATAATCAATTAATAAATAAAACTAATTAAAATATGGAATATTTTACGGTATCGCTTGTGTAAGAAATTTCTCAGCCTTTCTGTTCACTTTGTAATATATTATGAAAATTGAAAGGAACATATCTTGCTTTGACTGAACAAAATTAAATCTGAATGTGACGGAAGCTCGAAAAAAGAATTAAATACTGGCATTTATTTGGTTTTTTTAATGAGATTCTCTCCACGTCTGTTTACCAGAATGAATATATTGGAGGCGGAATGTTTTGGGGGAAAGGCGTACATTTAGAGATAAGGACAGTGTTTCTAGAGCCTTGTAGCATATCCCTGGTATGGAATGTTATTATCAGACAGGGCACTGAACTTGTTGAGTGAACGTTCATAATTTCATATGGACCACATTGCTATACGTCTGGAAATATACATTGATATATCAATTGTATGAACTGTAAAACCTCGGGGTTCATTTCACGTACTAAATACTTTCATGTTAGGAGTCTACATAAATAATACACTGAATGAAATAACCTTCGATTAACTAATATTATCCAAGCAGTTAGTATACAAAACTAACCCCTTCGGTGTTTAAAATCTAAAAACAATTATCAAGGGAGGTAAATCCGATGAATGTTTTTAACTCTGCATTACATATATCAGACTCTATCGTATTATCTTATGATTAACTTGATGCAGTCATTAGGATGCGGCCATACTTAGATAACATCTTGAAGGTTTTAGTCGATCAAATCAATCGCAATACATATTTTAAGACTGGTACTCATTCTATTGTTTGCTTTATGCCAAACCGCACATGAGTAACGAGGCGATGTTAGCACACGCGCAGAGTACGCAGCAGCTTCTGCTCGCTTTGTGATGTCATGTTGGGACCAGACAGAAGACTCCAGAGTCCTAGTGGAATCAGTTTCCTTCTGAAGTTGTAGGGATATTTCATTAGAGATTTCATTAGAGATATTTCATAAGGAGCAAGAACGGTTGAGTATTTTTCCCAGCTAGACAACCATACATTTCAGTACTGTTCCTTCAACTAAGAGAGATAGTTTCACATATGGGATTCCTGACACCGGCTGAAGCATTACAACAGGTTCGTCCAGACTAATACTTGCAGAATGCAGAAATGTGATCCATGACAATTTGTATATCTTTAATAATTGCATGAGTAATTAAGTTTCAATCATCCTCGTGAAAGAGATCATGAATAAGAGATTGTAAGTCTTTCGAAATGGCAGCAAATCGACGCAATTTGAAGAGATGAGGATGTCGGTATCGCACTTATATTCCAGAAGAGCAATCTGAAGGTGAGCATGGATGAGAGTAACAAATAAATTCAAGGAAATCAGAATTGGGGCAAATATGTTACCTTTCTTGGCACCATTCTCTACGGAGATGGGTCCTGCCACTCCATCACCGTGATTGACCCATGCCTCCTTCCCATCATGAAATAATGTAATTATCGATCTAAAGTGACCGGATCCCAAATTTTCCGAGTATTTTCCACAGAGAGGGCCTATACACAATATTGAAGGTTTTGGTTAAAACAATAAAAACCTGAACAAGATCCATATTCTGATCATAGAATTTCTCCTTCTATCTATTTTGCTGTGAAGATCATATCTCTTGTTGCTCTACCAGAATGGAAGTTATATTGAGATTTAGATAAGACATCCTTTACAAAGTATTTATTCAAACGAGCAAGAATGATACTTGTTAGAACCTTCACAGCAACTGACAATAGAGCAAAAACTCTATGGTTGCCGCACTTTATTCTGACTCACTTTGCTGTAAGTGAGGAAGGATAAATGTGTATTTCCAGTTCTTGGAAAGAGCACCATCCCTCCAGACTACACTAATAATCTCCTGAAGATTCGGTAGGATAAGACCACTGCCAAAATACAGGATCTCAGCGCAAATTCCGTCTTTACCAGGTAATTTATCAAGATTCAGCTTATTGTTGTTACAGCCTCGTCTATTGAAGGTACAAAATCCAAGGAACTACTAACAGATCTTTGGAGAGTAATATTAACTATAACCAACTCACGGTTTAGAAATTCAGAAAAATGTTCAGTCCAGTGATCTGTGATTTCTGTTCATTTAGTAAGTATGGTAGAGCCTTCCTTGGAAATCAAAGAAGCTAATGCAGAACTCTTGGGCCCATAAATTTGCTTTATAAGACGATCGACCTTGTAGCAATCATTTGCATCGACAATAGTTTGAATATCAAGTGTTCTGCATGTTTCTGAAAGACCGCTACAGTAGAGATTTTGTGTTTATAATGGGTAAGTGCTTGTATACAACTGATAGCCCAATGTGCAGTAATGCACTGTGAGCGTTGCGCTTGGCAGACATGAGTTTCTGAACCTCAGCAGCATTCTCAACAAACAAGTCCCTATGATTGACTGTAGCGTGACCATATGTTTCAACAGCACGTTTAAAGACATGGCCTCGAAACTCCCATCAGGTTTTAATATCTTCGAAGCTGGATAAATGATTCTGAAGTTCCTTCCTTCCAGTAGGATCATATATCTTACAGACATTCAGGGTCCGAGAAATCCTAGCCGCCCTCATTTCTCTTGTAAACTAGTTACTACCTGAAACTTTCCTCGCACCAAGCAGTGGTCTGTCTAACACTCTTATCCACAAAAGGACTCGACATTACAACCTACATAGATATCACACTTGCAATGATAACATAATCCACCAAGTGCTAAACCTTAGACCTCGAGTGCGTCCATGCATTACTATTTGATCACTTTCGTGCGTAAATTGAATGCTTGGAATGTAAAGACCACATTCATTACAAAGTTCTAGGAATATGAAACCATTGATATTCACCTTCTCTACACCGAAACGTCCAACATAATTCCATGTTTTTCAGTTTGTACCAAACGTCATTGAGATCATCCAGTAGAATGACTTCGACTGCCTTAAAGATCTTCCTTAGTACAGCTCTCAGCTGCGCATAGAAAAATTGCTTTATCCTAAACAAAACTGGTCAGAGTAGGAGTATAGACACTTATCAAATTAGCGAATCACCCATCTCCCAAGTGCAGATACAGAGAAATCCAAAGGGCATTTATAGGGAGAAATGCTCCACCAACTTCTTGAGGATTTCAACTCGAACTGCAAATCCAATGTCAGCCTTCCTGAGCTACTCCTTTGGTTTCCCTTCCAGAAAATGGTATAGTCACCTCCTACCTCCTCAAGCTGACCATCATCTTCCAAATGCGTCTCTGAAAGTGCAGCTACATCTATGTTATATCAATTCAGTTCATGTATAACTGGTGCAGTACGTATTTCAAGCCTAAATTCACTCTTGTTATTTAACAAATTGCGCACATGTCAACTTGAGATATTAACATTCCATCCAATTTTAGAAATATTGCCTTTCCTGAGCACATCCATTAATTGCACTAAATTGACCAGATAGAAAAAGTCTGATTATGTCTAGTTCACCTACAAGCATATAAACATACATATTCAAATCTGAAATTATGTAGTTCGATACTCAAGTTTCATGTCTCCATTTCGACAAAAATTGTTTAAAGACTATCCACTACACTTTGATAAATATCATTCTACTGAATTTGATGCATTCACCGCTTTGTTTTCGAAAACCTGAGATACTATTCGTTCGTGATATGTCTATCTATCTATCTGTCTATCTATCTACCTATCTACCTATCTATCTATCTATCTATCTATCTATCTATCTATCTATCTATCTATCTATCTATCTATATATCTATCTATCTATCTATCTATCTATCTATCTATCTATCTATCTATCCATCTATCTACCTATCTATCTATCTATCTATCTATCTATCTATCCATCTATCTATCTATCTATCTATCTATCTATCTATCTATCTATCTACATACATACATACATATATAT
>NC_068996.1:13598870-13615547 GCF_001194135.2 Octopus bimaculoides | reverse complement strand
ATATATATATACATATGTGTATGCATATATATAATGTGTGGGTGTGGGTGTGTATATATATATATATATATATACACACACACATTTTGTGTGTATTATGGATGACGTGTCTGTACGTGTATGGACCTGTATGTCTTTATTTCTATATGTGTACTTGTGTCAATATGCATATGTGAATAAGAGTTGAAAGTTTGCTTTGCAGTGATGAAATCAAAACCATTTTACGACTGTTGTAAAAATAAGAACATCAAAAAGTGTTTTTATGAGGAAATTTTCCCAGCTGTTTTTGAACATGTTGTTTGAATTTTAACCAGACTCCTATAGTTGTTGCAAAAATTGCTTCTCTTGTTTCTCTTGTTGTTTTCGATTTTGATGTTGTTTTTGGTTGTTCTTTTCTTTTTTTTTCGTTAATTCTCTTGGCAATATGTTGGCAGCTGGTGCTATTATGAAATTTATGACAATAAGCAACGAGAAATTCTTCCTTACCTACAAGTAAAATAAAGATGGATTTATTTATTTCTCCGTTGAAATGTAACTTAATGTTTGTACAATAATATTAAAAATAAAATACATCATATAAGTGGCTATGAGTATTTCTCCTTCGTTTATCGGAGAGGGCATTCATGTGGAAGTACATCATTTACATTTTCATCGTCTTAGAAGATTCTCCGCATGAGGACAACTTTGGTTTGGTTCGGCTATCAAAATACTTTAAGTGTTATTTATCAGAATCGCCATCAATATGTCTGTCAACTGAAACGCCGATAACTATTGATTTTATGAAACGTCTTTCATGATATTCCATTTAGATTTCGCCAACAAACTGAACAACTAATTCAAGACATATTAGTCTGTCACCTAGATTTGAAACCGGTCATTATCAAGTGGGAATCTTGCTGTATGCTAGTGACCTAGTAACCAAAGAATTTTATACTAACTCGGTGATCTAGCTTCTTTAAAATGTGATGCTAAATCTGCCACCTTTCGTAAATAACCGTAATGTTGAATGTGATACCAAAATTTAGCTTGAAACTCTAAATAAGCTGTATGTGCTAATTTTATTATAGCTAAGTCTAAGCTGTAGGAGTGAAATAAAGTAGGTAGAAAATTACCCCTCATTAATGAGGTACTATTATTAACACACATTATTACCACACTGTTTTTAACCTGCAACATAACCACACTGCAATGCAATAACACCCACAACTTAAGTACATTCTAACTTAGTAAATATACTTCACAGTAAAAGATTTCAGAATATTGTTGACGCCACAATTAACTTACAATATAAATTATGCAGTCTACAGAGAAAGCAAGTGACATTACAGTTAGCCAACATTATAAATTATACCACAATTAATTCACAATGTAAATTACACTACAGATTAACTGGCAATATAAATGAAACTACAATTAACTCACAGCATAAACTTCATCAATCAAACACTGGTAGCTCAAGATTAGATATGCAACAAAAGACATACCTTCTCTCCTCCAACTCTCTCCCCTTCCATCGCTTCAGGTCAACAGGCAATCACGTATTTTCCACCATCTTCTTCCCACTCTATTATCCTATATTATTCAACTACTCACTTTTTCCCGCTAAATGTAGGTTGTCTTAGCGTCGCCAAACAACTACATTTCCATCTTTTACCTGACTTAGTGAATGAAAAGCAGTCCCCATGATATTTTCAAACCCTCCGAGACAAGAATAATATAAGTTGAAAGATATCTTCAGACCAAGCTTCCGGTATGAATGCGCACAACAGAGAGCTAAAGCTACCCAAACGTAAACAATTGACAGATGAGGTCCTGCAATCTTTTCATCAATTTCTTTCCTAATACTCTCATTAGTTCAACATTTGATATACGAGACATCAAGCATCTTTCTATGGCATTTTATATGACAGCTCCATGATCTTCTCGCAGATAACTTTCTTCATTAACACACATAAATCGCGATTGAAATTACAATCGAACTTAAAAGGTTATCATTTGTTCTCATTGTCACTTTTATTTTCTGAAAGAAAAACGGAACTAAACTATAATTTATATATATGTAATTATACAAAAAAAATTAGCTGTTTGGCAAAATACTATTTTTAACTGTTCTGAAAATGGAAAATTATGTCATGGAGGTATCATTTTTAGTCATTTAAAACACGTAAAAATTACTAAATGCACTTTTTCAGAGAGATGTCAAAATTATCGTTGTCTATTGTGATCTGAATGTGACCAAGTCGCAGTGATTGCAGCAAAAGTTTGACATTTCTTGAAGGAAAAATCAATAAAAAATGTTAGTGTAAGTTTTTAGGGGGTGAAGGTGCATAGCTCAGTAGTTAGAGCGGCAGGCTCACCATCATGAGGTAGTGAGTTCGATTCCCAGACTGGACTGTGTGTTGTGTCCTTGAGCAAGACACTTTATTTCACGTTGATCCAGGTGACTCAGCTGTAGATATGTATTGCGACTGGTGCCAAGTTGTATCGGCCTTTGCCTTTCCCTTGGATAACATCAGTGGTGTGGAGAGAGGAGGCTGGTATGCATGAACGATTGTTGGTCTCCCATAAACAACCTTTCTCAGATTTGTACCTTGGAGGGGAACTTTCTAGGTGCAATCTCATGGTCGTTCATGACTGAAAGGAATCTTTACCTTACTTAGGTTTAGCTGGCTAAAATAGCTTTTTGACAACACTTTAATCCTCTTTGTTACCAAACATTCCTAAGACCGTTCTTGGTTGCATATCAACTTACTGTTTAAAAGCCGTTTTAAATTGAAATTTACCATCAAGATTTCATGTTAATTTATGTCAAAGTTATTTTCCTAAATTCTTCGTTATATTCAAAATTAATTAAAATAACGAAAGTGTATTTTAACAAAAATATTGTAACGAAAGGGTTACATTCCTCACAACACGGAAGACAATATAAACTATATTGACCCACAATATAAACTATATTTAACCAAATTATTAATTACTATGATTAGCATGCAATACATGAAATAAATTCTAATTAATACAATAATATATTACTCTATAATTAACTGTAAAAATGTTTTGATGAATTACAGAACAAAGAGTCCACAACATAAACTATGACATATATAAATTACAAAATATATTGCAATAGAGCCAATTCACGAATTTATAACGCCGTCTCACGGTACATTGTCCGAGTCGCTAGATCGTTGGATGTATTACCAAGTCATGGTCGCCTCGTTTTCCCGTACTCTGACTGAGTTCAAACAGCGCCGAGGCGAGATTTTATCCTTCCGTGGCCGATAAAGTACTGGTTATTTTATTTTTTCTTAACTCCCTGTCTGCCTATGTGTCGAACTGTCTGTTTACCTGCCGCTTGCTTTTATTTCTTAAAGAAATTGACGGTGGTTAGATTTGGAGATGGATGGGTTCCTGCCAGGTCTAAAAATACCCAAGACACTTTGTATATTACATAACAGTTGTTGGTTGAGTTAACTGTGGATGATCGTCTTGATGTAGCTGCGTTTGTTTATGCATTAACTGGTCTAGTCTGTATACCTGGGGTTACCGTGTATAAACTAAGGGCAAGAAGAATCAGGTAAATTCAATGCGACTGTTCTTTTTTGCAACCGTTATAAAAATACATGGCAAATGTCTTACATATTGTGAAGTAACTGGTTTTGTAATTTTAACTAACTATATCTGGAACAGTGGAAGTTGTGTCACAGTTGAAAGTCTGTAGTACGTTCATGACTTGGTTCTGTGTGCTGGGTAGCGTCGACAACGGGGAAAAAACGAGAAGACGTCCGCTTAGCTTGCGATCTCTCTCTCTTTCTTTCTCTCTCCTCTCTTCTCCTTTCCTCTCTTTTCTATAGCGTGAGGGATCGTTCTTAAAATAACAATTGATCGGCAAGAAGAGAATTATTCTACGTTGAGATAAAAACTGTTACTCAAACATCGATTGACTAGTTAAGAGCATCCAATCTTTCCAATGGAATTAGTCCAACGCTAATCGCATGATCAAATCTTGACAATACCGAAACACGCCCATTTAATATAATTTAAAGCTGAATAATCGTGTAGACAATATGTTTGCCACATATAATGGCATCTCATGAACTGTAGGTTCAAAGCCAAGATAATTACACAGTAGTTAATCCACAATATAAACTACACAATTAACCTACGCCATAAACTATGCTGCAATTAACTCAACATTACACATTCTTTAGGCGGCGAGCAGGTAGAATCGTTAGCATACCAGGTGAAATGCTTAGGAGTATTTCATAAGTCTTCACGTTCTGAGCTCAAATTCCAACGCGGTCGACTTTGCCTTTCATCCTTTCGGAATCGATAAAATTAGGACCATTAGGATTTATTTACTCTGAAATTGCTGACCTTGTGCCAAAATTTGAAACTAATTAATACATATGCTCTTATCTGCCATGAATATGCTAGTGTAACTATAATCTATAAGGAGTGTATTGTAGAATGTTGGTGATGGAATTCTAAGTTCTTGTGGCTAACGTTTCTCTCAGTAACTCTCAGTAAATCTCTCAGTAAATCTCAGTCCAAACAGAGCAGCCTTCACATTCAGCAAACATAGAGCTTTGCACATTGTTACCTGTTTAGAGTTAAACAGGCTGTAGAGATAAAAGCTGTCTTTGACCACTCTAAACACGTTTTTTCTTCTTCATGTCGATACGTCTTCAGCTTCATTTATTCCGGTTCTCTGTAATTAGAAACTAGCTTGTTATGAATTAATCATGCTTTGTGGGATTCATTGTAAGAATAATCATTGCTGCTGCTGTTTTTATTGTTTTCACCCACTACGTTTTCCTCCAAAATGGTCGGTTTATGTATCAGCGAACAGTTAAAATCATACTCAGTCACTGATGAAAACTCAACACTGGATTGTGACTAGACTAGTTGATCTCTCTTTTCTTCTCAACGAATACAAAGACCAGTTGTCTGCATTTGTCTATACAAAGAGTGGTGACAAAAATCTATAAATGTATTCTGTAGCACAGTGTTTATATAGTGTATGTTGTGTGGTAGCTTAGACAGCAGTGTATTAGTGAGGTATTTAGAATAATGTCAATTGCCGGTATTAATTACAGCAAATATACTAATAAACTACGGTGACCACTGAACTAGTTATGTTACCAAATATTACAAGGATTAATGTTTCAGTTTAATAGAGAAACGAATGATAAGTTTAGTTTAGATTTTGGAAACACAGCTTTACAAGAAAATTCAATTCTAAGAGGAAATTGTTTTCCTGTTTAATGAACCAACACCGAAGGATACGCTGCAGTTGTTCAGTACGTACACACGCACCACGCGCACAACAATACACACACACACACACACACACACACACACGCACACGGGCACACACACACATACACATATATACATACATAGACGCATATACACATATACATGCTTGCACATACACATACACGCACACATATTGCATACACTACTTCTGCTTATTACTGTGATGATACAAATTTTGTTATAATTTCTCATTTATTTAATGCTACCAATATCGTTTACTGAAATATATTAATCAACAAAGAATATTAATGGTTAATAATATATTGCATTTCCTCTAAAATAAATATAATTTTTTATTCTGCTTTTAATGCTCTAGTCTGAAAGGTTGGGTACCTAAAGCGGAGAACCGTGAAGTGAATCGGCATTGCTGACTTCTGGAGTTTTGTCGAACAACTGTAGTCTCACCTGGGATGAATCCGACAATGAGCCGAGTCCATCATGAAGACCAACCACAGTTTAAGAGGTGGTGAAGATAATATTCCTGTCTTATGGCTATAGCGAAGGAGATTTTGTGACGTACGAGGCTAAAACTATTCAAGACAAACGTGCTCCTTTTCGGTCAAGACCTTATCGATTATTTTTAAGTTCCACTTGGAAATGGAAAATGAGAATGGAGAGGTGGGATGTTCTCTCCCAATGAATTTGTAAAAAGGTCGGTGACTGGCATAATGGTTCGGGTGAATGGATCTACTCTAAGTGTGAACCTGTAGATTGGAGAACAATAGTTGCGTGACGGCTCGTGCTTTTTGGTGGTTAGGAATTTGTGAGGTTCGTCAAGTGACCTTAGTTGAAGGTTGTTATATATCATGAGAACTTCAGCATATATATTTTCACATTTTTCATATACCATGTATACCTTTTTCTCATTTCCGCGCCCCCACCCTTTCATTCCCTTCCACTTTTATGTACATCCCCACATAAACTATAAATTGTCCTCTTCATCTGATGCCCCTGCGGCAAATACAGGAGAGGTATGTTAGGGCCAAGTTTTTTTAAGGTTCTCCTATTTCTATCATAGTTCTCAACGCTACAGTAATAATGAGCAGTGTTATAACCTTTTTAATTCTTATGTTCCAAGATTTGAAGATTCTATACTTCAAGTTGGTATCATACACGAAGTTGTTTTGTGTTTTCTTTTATCTCATATACATTACAACTCATAGTACAATATGTTTATTATGTAGATTATGATACATAGTTCATCTTGTCGACGACTACAATATTCGAATTCGTTGGATCTCCTCAATAGTGTGCACTTACAGCCAACCACATCCTTAGACGATATTTGTCGCCTCCGATGTAGGAATCCGTAAAAAAAAACAAAACACATACACTGTTATTGCGAATAATCTAATCCGAGTTTGCCGTTAGCTACTGGGACAAGTTTATTATCACTTTCATTATCATCTTCTTTCAATTCTGTTTCCTATTCTTGCCGAGTGCCTTCATGACTCCTAGGGCAGAGATACGCTCTGTATACATTTGCAGACCATTAAAATAACCATATCAGTCATGTGACAGAAAAAAAGGAAGAAAGACAGAGAGAAAAAGAAAAAATATAAAAAATATAAAAATATAGAAAATATAAAATATAAAAATAAACAAAGAAAATAAATGGCAAAAGAAGGAAAGAAAATTCACAGCGAAAATGCTCTTCTCAATATGTTTGACGTAACAGTTAATACAATCTTTTGCGCTTCCTGCATGAATGATAATCCATGGATCATTCTCAAATAATTTTCAGTTTACTGCTCGCTTCAATTGCTCCTACAATCACTGGTATTGTAACGTCTTGAGATGCCATTTTTGCTCCAACTACTGTGTGATATTCTTTATTGCTGTTTAGTTTTGATTTTTGTCTTGTACTTGTGATAATCATAAATATGTGAGGGTTGGATAGATAGTAGGAGAAAGAGAAGCAGCTCAGTGAATAGACCAAATCCCACTGGTCTGTTAATAGGTTAGGCAGAAGGAGATCAGAAGGATATCAACAACGGCGTTTCGCATTCCTGTGCGCTCAGGAGACAAAAGAAGCGTCTCAGCCTTGCGGTCAGCAGACGTCAAATGTGTTTACCACCACTAGCGATCAATGAGAGCGCTGACTTTAACCTTGGAAAGACCCAATTCACCTCGCTCTGTTTTTAATTACTGATAGAAAAATAATAATATATGCATAGTGACGTTTACATCGTTGAACTTTTGGATTTGGGGATTCAAGCAACTTTCCATTGCATCATTTGTTGCACCATTGTACCAGCGGGATGGTGCGTGTTGCATATTTTTTTGTGTATTGTATCAGTATGTTTTGTTATGGGGTTTGGTTTGAGTCTTCTGTTGTGTTATTTTTTGTATCGTGTATTATTTGTATAGTGCAAGTTGCGTTCTTCTTTCGGGTATCGGCCTTCTATCGCACATGCTGGGGATTTTGTTCATATTGTTTGGTATTTACTGTTTGAGTTTATTCTTGTATGTTTTTTTTTGTTTGGTGTGTGTGTGGAGAGGGGTTGTATAGTAGTGTGTGTAAACCATAGATCAACTATTTCATAGTTTTTATGATTATTCATCCACCGTTCTTTCTCTTTTTGGGTTAGTTTTGTTATGAGTTCCGTTTTTACAACGAGTTCCGTTTTTCCAGGTCGAGTTGCTTATCCCTGAATAAGGGCTGTTTAAGAATGTTGATCGACACACTTATGTTTCCAAAGGTGAATTATGCAAGTCCCAAATAATCCCTCTCAATGCATAGCTATGATGCTCTCCCACTTCTGCACGTGATCAGAGATTCACATATCGTCAGCCACTAAGGGACATGCTCAACTGGTTAAGGTCAAACAACTGACAAGCAAATCTGTGGTATTAAGCAGAATATTTGTTGTAACCCATCTTTTTATACCAAGACAAAACAATGTACATGATAACACTTCCAATCAATTAAGATCAGAAACCATGAGAGCCAGTGCCTGGTACTGCATTATTATGTTCTGAGTTCAAATTCCACTGAGGTCAGCTTCACCTTTCATCCTTTCGGGGTCGATAAATTAAGTACCACTGATAGTAGGTCGTTCTCATCTAGGTACCTATAGGTGCTGTTCGATATGATGGCCGTCATCAGTTTCCACACCAGTGACAACCGCATTCCCTTTACTTGGGTCCTTCTGGCTTGGTACCGTTCTTTCTTTTGTCATCCAGGCCGGTACTTGGATGTCACTACTCAGTATTTCATTCGGCTGTGTCACAGTTCTCCTGCGCCGAGCTCTTAAGCTTTTAAGCCCATCTGGGCCAGGTGCTTTCCAGTTAAGAATTCTCCTGCACTGCTCTCTAATCATCTCGGTTATTCTCAAATCTTCCTGTTGACACTTTCCACTCTCCTCTCTGAGTGCCTTTAACCCGTCCGCTTCGGTTTCGTGTTGTTTGTCCTGAGGCCATATGTTTGCCCAGAATCTTGCTTTCTTCATCATCCGGTACGGCTTTTCCTCCTTTTTCTTTCCTATCCAATTCCTGGTAGACTCGATTCTGATTTTGTTCGAAAAGTCTGTTTAATCTGTACTACTCAATTCTCTGTTCAAATCTCTCTAGTTTATGTGCTTTAGCTTTCAACCTCTGTTTTAATTCCTCAATTACAACATTGATTCCCTTTCTCTTCACCCTAAACTTACTCTCTAGCTCGACATATTTCTCTCACTGAGTTTCATTTCTTTTTTTTCCGCCAGACTATTAATATGTTTTCTGGTCTCGTTAATAGACTGCGTTATTACCCTTTTCCACCATGGTTCCTTCAGGTTATGCTGACATTTACCTTTGGCTTTCAAACCTAACTTCCGGGCTATAAAGATCGAGATTGCATTCATCAGATTGTTGATGTCTGTGATGTTGTCAGTGTTGATATCATCAGTGATATCATTTATCTTCCTCATTATCATCATTATTATTATTATTATTATTATTATTATTATTATTATTGTTGTTGCTGTTGTTGTTGTTGTTGTTGTTGTTGTTGTTGTTGTTGTTGCTGTTGTTATTGCTGTTGTTGTAATTGTTATTGCTATTGTTGCCGTTGTTGTTATCATTGTTATTATATGTTTGGCTTTTGCTTTGTATTTGTACAAGTTGATTCCAAGTCTCACCTAGAAACCTCAAGAGACGACAAGTTAGAAGTTCAATTTGGTGCTATCACAAGGTGTCATATATTTGGTTTCGCACAAAGTATTGTTCAAGAGAATGTCTAAGAAAACATAAGAACATTATAAGCTTCTTTTAAAATTTGAGATTTCAAAGACAGTATTTCATGTAGGATATGGGCAATTCTCATAAGCACTATTTTTTGAATTTCTTTCATTTTGGGGTTTCTTGGCATCTGAGCTAGGTAGCAATCAGTCCCTTTTCCTATAATTTCTAGGGCACCTATGACAATAGGTATTGTTCTTGACTTGAGGTTCCATATTTTGCCAATTTCTATTTCAAGATCTTTATACTTACTCAGATACATTTATGTCGATTGGGACAGCCATATCAATGAGGAGGCATGATTTTGTCTGAAGTCTTTCAATATAATATCTTGCCTATTCGCATCTATCTTTCTGTCAGTTTAAGCGGTGAAGTTCCAGATGAGTGAAATGTGATCATTTTCAAGCACTGCAGGTGGTTTGTGTTCCCACCAGTTTTTATCATGGGACAGGTCAAAGTCTCTGCAAATTACCCAGTGAATATACAGTGCTGCTCTATCATACCTGTTGAGTTACTGTTTTGATGCAAGAAGATGGCACATGAAAACAAAATGATCGATGGCTTCATTTTGTTGTTTACATAAGCATGTTCGGCTACTGTCTTTCTTTAATATGTTGGCTATTGATGGGTAAGGGTTTTGTCAACATCGGCATTATTAGCTCTTTTGGGGCATTTGCCATTGAGAGGTTTCTTCTTGGCATTTATCAGTAAGAATATCTAAGGCATCAGTTTTAGCACAGGTTTTCATACGCTTAGCTTTTTCTGTGCTTGTTTCCAGTACGTCTAATTCTGGGATTTGTTGTATTTAGGATTCACTTAGATATGTCTTTGCTTGTTTTGTTACTGAGTATGATGCTTTCTTGGTTTCATACTTTATGTCAACGTTTTAACATCCGCTCATCAGAGATTATCAGGTAAGTACTTAGGTCAATTGTGGCAACCTTCATTGTTAATTCCAGTTGTGAAAGTCCATGGCCACTCTCTCTTCTTGGCAGGTAAAGAGTTCTATATATGCCAGGGGATGGTGCATTCTATGTATTGTCAACAATTCTCGTATTTATCTGTCAAAAATCTTTTCCTCTTCCTTCTTCTTCTTCTTCTTCTTCTTCTTCTTCTTCTTCTTCTTCTTCTTCTTCTTCTTCTTCTTCTTCTTCTTTTTCTTCTTCTTCTTCTTCTTCTTTTTCTTCTTCTTCTTCTTCTTCTTCTTCTTCTTCTTCTTCTTCTTCTTCTTCTTCTTACTATTATTATTATTATTATTATTATTATTATTATTATTATTATTATTATTATTATTATTATTATTATTATTTCCCTTTATCACAGGTTTTGCTGGAGCACCTGAATGCTGGTATATCCTCCAGTGTATGAAAGCCCTGAACTCTGTCATACTTGCAAGTGTATATTATTTTTTATACGAGACAGGTCAATCAGAGACAATGAATTTACTTTTTCCCCCCAAAACTCTACATATTCTACAGTTAGTGTATTCCGTTACATCACTTTCTTTCGCTGGATTCTGGTGGGGAGGATTTGACCCAGCACCGTAATCAACAATGTCTTAATCTCAGCTTTCACACTCACACTTTTCATACAGTAGTTATTATTGCATCCATTTAGATTTTTCAGATGTTAGCCGCCTAAAGTGTTGCCTTCTCATCGCTTTTGCATGACATTGTGTGCTGTACCACTATTTTTGAATTTTTATAGGAGTCATAATTTCTTTTTATCTCTTTCTTCTTACTACAGACTTCTATTTTAACGTCTATTTTGTCTTTATTATCACCCTGGCAGATAACATACAGGGACAGGTTGTATTGTTTATGTTATGTTGTTATTTGTATTAGTTTTCTGTCATTCTTTACTAGATATTTACTAGCTCTGCAGTGGATATTTTATACTAGTTTTCCAGCTGCATAGAACTCATAACACTTTGAATGTGTGGCAAATATAATCAGAAGGCATCAGATTTTGGTGGATTAATGCTAATGTATTCTAATGTATTCTAAGTGCAGTCATTGTTTTTACCTAGTCTTGCTAACTTATTTAGTACCCATTTGAGAATATTATAACAATAACTTATTGCAGGTACCTCTAGTGTATTGATTCTTGCTATTTTTTTTTTCTTTGCATTTAGCTAATTTTACACCGATAATATATTTTCCGTATTTTTTTCATGAGCATATTTCTACTTTGTGTAGTTTCTTATGCTTTAAGTTGGCGCTTGATGGAATTGTGTTATCATTAATTCTTTAGCTATCACAATATTACTGTTCCTGATTTAAATTCTACACCCCAAGATTATTCTTGTGCACGTTTGTAAACAAAACTTCATGCTAATTCTTCAAGTAAATTCGTAACGTCCATGCATATACCAAAAACGTTGATTTTCTTCCCATAGCATTTGAAAACACGTATCATCAGTTTTCATAGTTTGGTTAAACAAGTTGAGATGGGAAGACCCAGTTTAATGGTAAGGGGTTATATGTTATAATTCCCTCTTTGAATCTGCAGAATTTTTCTCCATTTATCCATGACATATTTAATGTTTATCCTTTTTATTGGTGCTACCTTAGTAGTTAAAGGCTTTCCGAACACATTCCCGTAAACCATTATCAAAAGCCTTCCTTCTCCTTCCGTAGTCTTCATTTATGACTTTTTTCTTCTGTAATTTATCTTTACAGCCAAGGAATCTTTGCCGCATCTCGTATTTTCTTCTGAAAATTAATTGTCTCTTTCTTCTTCTTTTGGTTTTTTTTTTCTATTTATATTTATCCTCTACGATATTATTTCAGTTAAGGTTTTGTAAGCTGTAGGGAGGCAGGTTATGTATCTGTGTTTTTAAGAATTAGCTGTTTCTTTAGTCTTGGATATTAAGATAGTTCTTTTTTTTTACCTTCGGTGAACTAGTCAGGTATCATTTCCGCTTCTTTTATTAATAGGATGCCATTAAACATCTCTGCAAGTATAATACTTTATTATCTGCGGTTCTAAAATATTTTAACCAGAAATTTAGGATATTATTATTTCCTGAATCCTGCCAGTTCTTCGATTTTTGAAATGTATTGGCTATTCTTGAGTTGATGTGAGCTTCCACGATTGCACAGATGCTATGTTCGCAGTTTTGAAGAATTTGTCTATAGTAATTCCTTCGCTGCCCATAATCATCTCTAGAGTTCTTCAACTTCTGCTGCTATTGGTGCTGTATCTATTTCTAGTTCCAGTACTTGAGAAACATTCGTTTGGAGTTTGATTCAAGCGGTTTTTTTTCTTTTGTTCAAAGAATCGTTGTCAGTTTTCATAATAACGGGTTCCTTGCCATTCAGCCAGAATATCTTATTTCATGCATTCTTTGATTTCGAGTAATTTTTTTTCTGTTAAATTTCTGTAGTTTTTGTCTAACCCTTTTTTAACTGTCTTTTTTGTAATTGAACTTGTTAAAGATTTCGATATGTTATATCTTTTGTTCTGTATCTTTATTTCCCACGTGGTTTACAAGTTTATAACATTGCTATATTAGTAAAGCTAAAAGTATGTCCTCTCTACTTTATATCTGCAATGACTGTAACATTTATTACTTCTTTTATATTGATGTATGTATCTGTTGTCATTAAATCTGCGATAGGAGATTAGTGATTTTTAATTCTTTAACTCTCAAAATTCTCATTATTGTCATATTGGTAATTTCCATCTTTACAATTTTCTACTCTTAACCTTTCTTGTATTTCCATTTATGGACCTGTTTTCTACTGTTCTTGTTTGGTTTTGTTGCTGGTTAGCATTCTGTGTTTCAGTGTTTGATTTCGTTATGTTTAATTTTTTTCTTTGGTTTTGTTTTGAATATGTTATGTCTTTCTGCGTGGTTTATATTCTCAAAATGTTTATCTCTGGTTCTCATTTATTTATTTTTTTTTGTTTTTGCGCTTATTTTTTTTTATTTGTTCATTTGTGTTTTGTTCCTATCAAGTATTCTATTTCTATAACAGATATCTTTTTGGTTTTGAGAATGTATTTTCCAAAATTAGTTTGTTGAGATCTACTGTTACTTCTACATCAGAATTAATTTCTCTCTAAATTTTACACGAACACTTTATCATAGTTTCGCTTTCATAAACGAAGTATTACTTCAAGTCCCCTTTCCTTAATCAGCCCCATACCCTAGTTTTCCTGAAGTTGGTGTTCTAAAAACTTACACGCATATTTTTCTCGTTCAGTTTTTCTTTCCAGCTTTTCTTGATATCTTTCTCACGGTCTACTAATGTTTGTTTTCTTTCACTTACAACACTTCAGGAATAAATAAACAAAATAATAATAATAAAATCACATCCTTATTTAGGTTATAATTTTTTCAGGTAACTTTGTTTCGATGATGCTGAGTGTTTAACACTACCTTTACTCGTACATTTTGCATAAAATTCAAAACTGCGCATTCTCCTTTTAACGTTAGACTAAACTAAATGATATGGCTTTTACATATAATGTTTGTCATTTAATTTTGTGAGGAATGACAAAATTTGCTATAGATGATTTGTGTTCTGTTAGTTTCCTTATATGTGGTGGCCGATCACTGGCAAATATAAACATTTGAAATACATTAATTATATCAGGTAAAAAGGCAATAAAATTCTAATGTGTAAGTAAACTATTGATTTATTGTGTAATAAACATTTTCGTAACATTTTCAGCTTTGACTTGTTGTTTTTTAATTGGTGTTAAATGATTTTTAGAAACAGTCGGATACAGTTCTAGCATGTTAAACCCCGTGTTTATTGTTTATTGGTATTATCATTATTGTTGTTGCTGTTGTTGATGTCGCTGTTGTTGTTTTTTGTTGTTGTTTTCGTTGTTTTTGTTGTTGTTTTCGTTGTTTTTGTTGTTGTTTTCGTTGTTTTTGTTACAGCTTGTTATAGAAGATGGATGTAAGAACTGCGTATGCTATTGGTAAATGAGATATAGGCCTATAGATTTTTTTTATTTTGGAGGGGGAGGGCTGCTGTAGATTTGTGTTGTGCAATAAATATTGTTTTCCATTCCAACATCTAAATATGTATTGATTTTAGTTTTCTGCCATATATCTACTGGTACTGATCAGATATTTCACTCAGAAATTTGAGACCTTTTTAATCGCTGGAACTTTCCACTTGCAGGCAGTTCTTGGTGAGCTGGCAGAATCGTTAGGAAGCCGGGGAAAATGCTTTACGGTATTTCGTACGTCTTCTCTTCCTGAGTTTAAATTCCGCGGGGATCGACTTTGCTGTTCATCCTTTCAGGTTCGATAAAATAAGTACCATCTGAGCTCTGGGTTTGATGTAATCGGCGTACCCTCTTTCCAGAAATTGCTGGCCTTGTGCTAAATTTGAAAACAATGTTGAAGATGTTCTTGCCGATAATGGTGGGCAATACTCAGTGTGATATTTTATATTTTATATTTCCCTTCTGATTCATTGTTTTGGATTGTGCTGAATGTTTGAGTTTTATATTCCGTTCCATTTTTCTTCAATTTTTGTTGATGTTATTTTGTGCTCCAGTATTTGATTTTCGTTTCTTTTATGTTTTTCTTTATTCCTTTTTATTTTTTTTTCACGTTTGTCAAACTCTCTGTAAAATTCTTTGGTCTTTTATAACACGCCTCTTTTATAACGCTGACGTGTATTGGATATAATACTGATGCGTAGTTATACTGCAACACTTCTTTCTAATGTTCATGGTCTAGCGTTCCTTTTTTTTTTCTTTTTATTTTTTTGGACGATAACAGTATGAGACGGGTCTTCCTGTTCGGAATTAACTTTTCGAGAAGACACCGTTTCGGAACCACTTTTCCTTTGTTATTTTTGTATCGTGATCTCAATAAACTCACGCTCCGTAATCCATCATACATTCTTGTCTTGCCTGTGGAACTATTTATTTGTATTGCATTTTAGTTGAATGTTCTTGTCTCGTTCCATTTGCAACACATTGAGTTGCTGCAGGGAGACATTTTGGTTGAATATATATCCGCTCTAGGGGAAGATATTTCAATTTTACTTCGTTCTTCGATAAGGTAAATGGTTATTTTTTTCTTCTAATTTTTTTCTATTTCTTTTTTTCTTTTTACAGATGGCCTTGGAAGCAGTAACGAGAAGAGACTAATACAATAATAAGAGAAGCGAGCTATACTCATTTATCATAAGAGAGTAAGAGCAATATACACATCTTGCGTAAGACAGTAATAGAAATAACTGTACAGCGAGCAAAAACAACATCAATACTATCAGAAAGAGCAACAGTATCAACAACAAGACTCAATATGGTGACACGAATAACAAGAAATAGCAGTCAAATGTCCTTCAAATTATATGCAATTGTTTTGTATGTATACGAAAGTATAGTGAACAATAAATTGCTGATGGATAAAGCAGATGGGGTGGTCACAGTCGGAGCGAGATTCTTCCTCGATGACTCATACAACCTCTCTGTGATTATTGTAATAATAATAATGTGGTAGTTGAAATAGATATTACAGCCACTATTATTGTAATAACCAACAGGTAGTTGTAATGGATGTTACAGCCTCTTTATGGTTGAAATAACTATGTTTTTGAAAGTTGTGGTGGAAGTTATTGCTTTGCAGTAATTATTGTCACAACCATAGGGTTTTTATTATGTATATTATAGCTTGTATATCTTCATAGCAATAGCCATGTAGTTGTGGTAGAGGATGTTACAGTCTCGCAGTTAGTTATAGTAATAAGCATGAAATAATTGGGCTGGACGACACCGCCAATCCGTGATTATTGAAATCGGAAAAGAAAGTGGAGGCTCAGAAGGTGAAGTAGAGGGGGGAAGGGAAACGAGGGAATAGGAAGGGGGCTGAAAGATGAAAGGAGGGTAAGGAAGAAGAAGAAGAAGAAGAAGAAGAAGAAGAAGAAGAATAAGAAGAAAAAGAAGAAGAAGAGGGGAGGAGGAGGAGGAGGAAGAAGAAGAAGAAGAAGAAGAAGAAGAAGAAGAAGAAGAAGAAGAAGAGGGGAGGAGGAGGAGGAGGAGGAAGCAGAAGAAGAAGAAGAAGAAGAAGAAGAGGGGAGGAAGAGGAGAGAGGAGGAAGTAGAAGAAGAGGGGAGGAAGAGGAGAGAGGTGGAAGAGCAGAGAGGAGGAAGAGGA
>NC_068996.1:13595438-13598619 GCF_001194135.2 Octopus bimaculoides | reverse complement strand
AGTGGAGGAGGTGAGGAGGTGGTGGTGGTGGAGGAGGTGGTGGTGGTGGAGGAGGTGGTGGTGGTGGAGGAGGAAGAGGAGGTGGGGAGGAGGAGAAGGTAGAAGAGGTGGAGGAGTAGGAGGAGAGTTTGGGAGGAGGTGGAGTAGAAGGAGGAGAGGCCAGGAGGAGGAGGAGGAGAATGATAATGAGGAGGAGGTGGCAGAGGTGGAGGAGGAATACATAAAGTGTTTCAGAAAACTCAATGTTAAAAATATAGATTAAAAAAATTTAGGTGTATATGATTTAAAAAAGAGGAGAGAATGGGTAGGGGTAAAGTGAGCAATTCTTAAGTGAAATATGTGGTTTAGAATTAAACTGTCAAGAGAACAGAGATTTTAGTGAGAAAGGAAACATAACGAAAGTCTAAATGAGAGTAGGGCAATATATAATGTGGTAATGCTATAGAAAAAAACATTGCTCCGCGCAGGAACTGTAGGAGCCAGTTAAAGATATCGCCAGTTAAAGATATCGCCAGTTAAAGATATCGCCAGCTCTCCTCCTAACAGTAGTTAAAGCGATTGAAAAGTTGGAAAAGTTTTTGTATTTTTAGCAAATATCTCAGCTTCACAAGCGTTTCGCCCCATTGCCTCTACGCTTCATCTGAGGGTGGCGGTCAACGAAGACTGAATTAATCTTCAACTGTGGAAGTGCTCCATCTGCAGTTTCTTGTGGACGATAGCCAACTTAACCTGGCTTCAGCTGCTTTACCAATCGCCTTTGTGGCTTTCTTAAGTTGTTTGGGTTCAATTTAGAAGGAAGGATATTTTGTAAATTAAGTGACTGCTTTTATAAGAAGCAGGGGAGATCATTACCTTTCTCCAGCTGTTTGGGCACCAAACAAACTTTGTGCAGGAAATAGAACCGTATGCGGGAAATAGCACACTGCAAAGTTACGGCAGCGGAGAATCAGAATGTGGGCCATTATTTGACAATAGACTCATGAGATAAATCTGGTATTCGGGCGTTCTTCTGTTGATAGGTGAAAAATATCAAGCCCGTTCTCCTAAGGACTGTAAGTTCATCCCCGACGTTTGTTTTTCGGGAGAAAAAATTCCTCCAACGTCTGGCAGGAACGACGTTACAGCCTTTCTCTTGGATAACATCGGTAGCGTGGAGAGGGGAGGCTGGTATTCATGGGCAACTATTTGTCTTCCATAAACAACCTTGCCCAGACTTGTGCCTCGGAGGGTAACTTTCTAGATGAAATCTCATGGTCATTCGTGACCGAAGGGGGTCTCCGATATATATTTATGTCTCGCCTGTATATGTATATAGCTTTGTACATGTATCTGTACGTTTTAGTGTATATATGTATATTATAGATGGTTTAGTATGTGCATATGCTGCTAAATGTATATGTAATCTAACGTGATTTTTTAAAAATTTTTAAACGGATATAACTTTCCATGTATTAATTGATTTATATTTTACAAATAATTATTTACCTTATGCATTTAGACTCTGTCCTATTATAAGCTTTTTTGATTAAGGTTTTTTCGATTTCATAATAAGATTTTTATACCGAAATTCGTTCATTGCAAGCTACCGGTCATTGTAAGGACCGTCACGTTGAAGGACTAATGAAGCAAAACCATTTTCAAATCTGTATCCATTAAAGTAATTGGATGTGTTTGCTTATAACCCTATTTCTGTTCCATTCTAAACAAAACTGTATAACGAACAGGAACGTGAAACTCTGAGTAACAATTTTTGTGTTATTTTGATGTTTTTCAATAAAGTATATATATATATATATATATATATATATATATATACATGTATGTATATATATATATATATATATATATATATATATATATTTATATATATATATGTACATATGTATACAATCTTACACGCACACACGTACGCACTCACACACACACACACACACACACAAACACACACATACACAGATCTATACCTAGACATGCGCATGTAGATGAGTGATATTCGGTTGTAATGTTTGTGTTATAGGAGACGCTAACTATAATTATAAAAATGTAATATATGAGAGTATAACATAATAAAATAATATGAAATAGAAATGTAAAATATGTGAAATATAAGAGCATGTGCGTATGTACGTACATCCGTATATAGCATATGCCCCCATCCACTCATGCACATTTACGTTCAGCTCTCGTGTGTCGGTTTGTATTGTAACGTTTGGTAAGCTTCACACAAAAAATATTTAAAAAATATAGAAACCATTCAAAAACTGTGATTGATTAACGCAATTATAATGAAGTTCAAAAAATAATGAAAGTAAAATCGTACAAAACAAACATGAAATAAAAGTACGAAATATAAAGAAAGAAATATAAAATTGTAAAAATAAACAGTTTTAACATTGATGCCGGTTTTCTAAATTTTATTTCTAATTTTGTAATTTGTCAGTCTATTCATTTATGTGCTTAACATAATGTTATCTACCTCACTCATATTATAAATCATTTATTTTAAACCAGGATCTTATAACTGAATCTAAAAGGATTGTTCCCCTTCTATGTTAAAACAAAATCGGTGGTAAAATTTCTTTTGCACCGCTTTGCTTAATCATTTTACAAACGTTGCACACTGTCATATACGAATAAGCATTAAACTTGCATACGTTGACGAAGACAGTCCAACATTCCTTGAAATGCCAGCCGATTGCAAATGTTTTATACTTGATACTGTGTCATTGAATATACATACTTACAATGATACATACATGGTTCCGCCTTCAATGGTTCCGGGTTCATTCTCACTGCATGGCAACTTGAGCAAGTGCCCTCTACTATTGCTTCGAATTGACCAAAGCCTTGTGAGTGGACTTAGTAGACGGAAACTGAAAGAAGCTCGTCGTATATATGCATACGTATATATATATGTGTGTGTGCTTGTGTGTCTGTGTTTGTCACCCCAACATTGCTTGACAACTGATGCTGGTGTGTTTACGTCCCTGTAACTTAGCAGTTCGGCAAAAGACACCAATAGAATAAGTACTAGGCTTCCAAAGAATAAGTCCTGGAGTCAATTTGCTCGACTAAAGGCGGTGCTCCAGCATGGTCGCAGTCAAATGACTGAAACAAGTAAAAGAGTAAAAGAGTAAAGAGTATACATATATATACATACATATATATATATATATATATA
>NC_068996.1:13589040-13594972 GCF_001194135.2 Octopus bimaculoides | reverse complement strand
ATGAAAACTGCCTTGACTTCCCGGTTAAATGAAGGTGGTGGAGCAATATTCACGCTAGTCTCGGCCAACAACCGAATTCGTCCCACACCTGACAGCAGCTGTTCGACATAAACCCACAGGTCTGAAATATTTGGACATTTCACGAGTGCTCGCAGAACGGTATCGTTCACACCTTGGACAAGTCGGTCCGGTGTTTCTAGAACCGTGCCTATAGAGCTTATCCCGAACGGGCAATGCTTCCGATAGCACTGCCAGGCCAGGGATCTCTGGAAATTGTCCATAGGTCCCGGCCCGAAAGTGGTCCTGAAGAGGCGGGCATGGTACTCCTCGATGACGCCCAGGATCTCTCTAAGAACGTTATTGCAATTCTCCTCCACTAATCTTCTATAGAATGCCTTCGCACAAGTTTTATCCCGTCGGCAGAGTTGCTAGAGAGCATGGCGGTCAGACGATAGTAGATGACGGATGTGATGTAGGTATTCGCCACCTCAGCCCGACTTTTAGAGATAGCTTCCTCTCGGCCCATTACTGGGTGAGACTGGCCACTCTCCTCGTTATCTGGTTCCAGTTCTTCTCCATTTGGAGGTCCAGACCGAACCAGATCCTGAGAAATTTAACCGATCCGACGGTCAAGTGTCCCACACTAGAGACGCTGTTGGACGGCATGTGCTAGCTTCTACAGGTGCCGAGCCGCAAGCCCACTGACTTTTCCCGGTTAATTTTCACTCTCGTTATTGCTTCGTATTCTTATAGTATCTCACTGACCAGGTAGATATGCCTGTAGCTCGACACTATGATGATGACGTTGTCAGCGTATGCAGACATCCTCCTCTCGCGGGATGCCCCTCAGCGTCGGCAGCTTCCGCAGTAGTGGCGTTAGAGTTAATACATACAGAAGCGACGAGAGGGGGCATCCTTGACGGACGGAACACGTGATGTTAAAGGGTCTGGACAGATGACCATTTACGCGAACTATCAAGCGGGTGCTGCTGTATAAAGCAGCGATCCAACTGTGGGAGACGGGACCGAAACCAGTCGCCCTAAGGACAGCCTCCGAGTTACGATGGCCGACCTATCGAACGCTTTCGATCGATCCAAATTGATCAGCGCCCTAACTACATTGTCTATAATGTAGCGCATCAGAAGGAGGTTGTTATGAATACTCTTTCCCGGTACCGCGCATGTTTGCGCCTTGTCGGCCAGTTTCTCGATGACACGCACCAACCTCTTGGTTAGCACCTTGGCCAAATTCTTTAACTGTGCATTGAGCAGAGTGATGGCCTGGAAATTAGATATAACGTACCTTGTTTGGGTTTTTCTTTAGCAGTGTCACCGCTCCTCGGCTCACAAAACTGGAGATACTCCCGTTTTGCTACCAGTTACTGTAGACTGTTGCCAAGACTTCTCCAAACAAGTCTGGCATATGACAATAAAACTCCTAGGGCAGACGATCCAAGCCCAGTGAGTTGTCTCTCGCACAGCCTGCCATCGCATTCCGTATATGCGCGGCTGTGATGGGTCTTTCATAACGCTCCGCCTCTCTTACCGATACTCGTTCTAATCCACCAGTCGTCCTGAACATTCGGACAAATTGCTGCTGAAAGACCTCAGGCATCCTTTCAGGCTCGAGTAATTCGCGCCCCTGCTCATCCATCAGAGACCGAATGATGGCTTTCTTGTCACGTTCCAGCTCCGCCACCTGGGCTTCTCGAGCGGCTGAAATTCCTTCGTTTCTCAGAGCACACATCCTAGCTCTGACAACGCAACCTTCATGTTTGGCGTTGAAGTGTTGGTCAAGTCTAACCTCGCAGCCAGAACGTCGGATGCATTGCCAGTTCTAAGTGCCTCTTCTAATTTCTTAACTAAGTCTCCCTCTATTCTATTGCGGTCTATTGCTAAAGTCTTTCTATACCTAATCGATCTTGCTTTGATTGATCTCTTTAGGGCAAACCACCATTTGTTGTTGGCGATGGCCCCCGTCAACTTCCTCTTAACTAATGTGCTAATCCGGTCTCTGAAAGCCTGTCGCGCCGAGAAAGACGCGTACATCTTATGATTCCTATCTAAGTCGAGCGTACAAGTGAATTTGTGATCTGTGTAGCTGACTATGTGAAGTTGTGGACAAATCTACACTATCCCTATCCACTGTCCTTCAGAATACTCTATCGAAATATGGTCTGGTTGGTCCGATGTGGTTGGTCCATGTCCACATTGGCACATTCGGGTAGTCCAGTCGATACTTGTCAGACAGCTGGAAATATCTGAGCAGGTCTATGAGGTATTTGCATCCTTTTCTCTTCCTATCTTTACCCACAGTCTAGATGCGTGTCCAAGGTAGCGTTCCGATCCCCCACTAAAAGGTCGAAACGTTCCCAGAAAAATCTGTAGCTGTCGAAAGAAATCCGGCCGACCTGTTGAGGTGCATACATTGTTATTAGTCGGAAAGCACAGCCGTTGTTACTACAATCGACATCCAAGACGACCACCCTGCCCTCCGGGTCTAGGTATGCTGCCCTTACTTTTAGATCCAGATTCATTCGAAAAATCACCACAGTACCGCCACCGCCCATTCTCGGCAGACACGGGGAAAAATAAATATCGAATTGTCTGCCAAACATGGGCTGGAGGGTTCGTGGATTGGAGAGTCTAGTTTCGCTGATACATGTATCTACGTTTTGTGACTTGATGTCATTTCAGAGGTAACCTTGTTTCGAAGGCGACGCCAAGCCACGTATATTTACACTACCTATTTTGAGCATTACCCTAACGAAACTTGTGTTTTACACACAAGGAGAAAAAGAAAAAGGAGAGAGAGAGAATCACTTACTGTTCGAAAATTGCTTGCTTTCCTCCTTAGAAGTTTCTGTCAAGAGGTTTTTATAGGAGGAATTTCAACCATGTTTCGTGGTCTGCTACCACAACAGCTCCTTTATAGGATCCAGTTAGCTCAAGACATCATCAGGAGGAACCACGTCCGGCTTCGGCCCCTACTCCTCTACCGTTTTGACGTGCCCCCCCCCCACTTTCGGCGGTGTATTCAGCTCTGGTGTTGGGTGCGAAGGGTAGAGAGGTTTCAGTGTATTGTGCGTGTTTTGCGTCATGTGCAGGATTTTTATGTGTTGTGGTGTTGCGTGTGGGTGATTGTTTGTTTTAACATTGTCTTGTGTCATGTCAGTGTTTGGCCTAATGTATTGCACCAGATTCAAATTGTTGTTGGCTGTTAACATAGTTGGTGTTAGTGTGTTTGTAGTGTTGGCGCTGTTGTTACGTATGGGAGTTTTGTTGTTAAGAGTTGTGAATCTCCCTGCCTTGTTTGATTGTGTGGTTGTTCTTTTTTTACCCCTTTTCTCTTCCCCGCTGTGGCTATTTGTCATTGTTCCATGTCGCCCTCATTAGACGACATGTCGGACGAATAAAAAATGGATGGGGAATGTTATTGGGGTCGATATGATAGTGTGTTGATGTTGATGCTGTTGTTAGAGTTGGTTGGTGGCTTTTTTGATGTGATGTATGGGGATAAGGGGTTGGTCTTTTTTTCTTTTCAGGTTTCGGTACTTCTGTGGCTGTTATTGTTAGTGGTGGTGATGGTGTTGCTTCCGTTGTTGGTGGTGTTGGCTGCTTGGGTTTGCTGAGTTAGTTGGTTGTTTTGTGGAGTTCTTTCATCTATTCGTGGAGCTGCTTCATTTTTTGTGCTGATGGTGGTGTTGGTAACAGTGCTGGTTTGCCCTTGGGACTCTGGTTTTGTTGTTCTTTTTGGTGTTGCTATTCTTGTTTTGTTGTTGTTCTGACAATTTGCAGTCTATTTTTAAATGGTATTTACTACCACAAAGGCAGCAACGTGGCCTTAGGCCTTCAACTGTGACATGTTGCGTCGAGCCATCCAGTAGCTTTATCAAATCTGGGAGATTTTCTATTGCCCCTTAATTTGCCTGGATTTATAGCTCAACCCCTTGTGCAACCCAGTTTTGCTGTTTCGGGACAGTAACTTCTAATATGCTTAAATTTTCTTCGAAATCGTAACAGACGGCTGACACCAGCCATCTTATTTGTATTTCAGGGGGCACATCTTTGATTCTCACCTTCGTCACCCGACGACCGAGGTAAGTGGGAATCATTATCAAGTCCTAGCATTCGAGGGATTTCGTTGAGAAATCTTTCGTGCGTTCCTCCGTGTCAAATCTTACCTCAATCATGGAAAATTTTTTGCCCCTTGTGGTATATGCTTTATAAGCTCATATTGGCCGTAGACATTTCTCAACTGTTTGTTGAGTGGCTTGTTCTAGCTTTTTAATCGTTATGTTCAGGGTTTTATATATTATTTTTTGTTTTTAGAAACGTCCTGCAAAATGCTTTGTGGGGTGTTGAGGTTTATAACCCTATTTCTTTGTTCAATAATATTTTGCACTGTATTAGTTCTGTTGAGAAGGACGTTAACACTCTTTTTTGTTTTAAAATAGCTGCAAAGTTATTTGGTTTGTCAATTGTATTGCTGCTGGTGGTAGTGGTTTTTGTAACAGTGGTAGTAACACAGGTGGTTGCACCGTTCATCGCTCTGTCTGCCATTTTCACTTATTCGAAGGGAAAGCGTATACGTATTATTGTTCAAATGTATGTATGTGTGTGTGTGTGTGTGAGTGCATCAATGTCTTTTTTTTTTTTTGTCCGACGTGTTCGATGATGGTAATGGAGGGATTCCATTTCTAACTGGAACGCCGGAACGCTGCCACTGTTAAGTGAACTGTCCATGTCTATTTTCCAGGCAGATGAAAATATTTCCGAGATAAGATTTTGCAATGTGAAAATTCGCCCTGAAAGAGGAAATTTTTGGTCGAGCATCGCTCAAGGCCAGGCAGATGTTTTTTCTGACAAAAATATATATACAGATATACATAAGCAAACACGACAAAATATATGTGTGACGACGCGAGCAACAGCAAAAGAGATAGATAGATAGATAGATAGATAGATAGATAGATAGATAGATAGATAGATAGATAGATAGAGAGATAGATAGATAGATAGATAGATAGATATGTAGATAGATAGGCAGCGAACTGGCAGATACTTTAGCACACCGGGCGAAATGCTTGGCGGTATTTCGTCTGCCGCTACGTTCTGAGTTCAAATTCCGCCGAGGTCGACTTCGGCTTTTATCCTTTCGGGGTCGATAAATTAAGTACCAGTTGGGCACTGGGGTCGATATAATCCACTTAATCCCTTTTTCTGTCCTTGTTTGTCCCCTCTATGTTTAGCCCCTTGTGGGCAATAAAGAAATAAGATAGATAGATAGATAGATAGATATGCAAATTGTTTACTAAATATAGTGATACTTATTTTATTCTAGTATTCTAGTTACCAATGGACAATGAACTCTAGCAGTTAATTAAAAGTGGTTTTTCTTTAGGAATTTATTGACGTCGTCTCCTATGATATTTGTTACATATTTTGACAAGTATAGTGTAAAAGCTATCGCTAATTCTGCCAAGTCTGTGTTGTCTTTCCACAAAGAATTATCTGGAAGAAAAGGTTTATTCTTGTAGAGCGTTCACCTCGGTTTTATTTTGCTATTGTTGCGTTTGTGGTGGTGGTGGTGGTGGTGGTGGTGATGACGACGATGACGACGATGATGATGATGATAATGATGGTGATGATGATGACTATGGTTATGGTGATGATGATGACGATGTTGATGACGACGACAGCGACGACGATGATGATGATTATGATGATGGTGATGATGATGTGTTGTTGTTGCTAGGGATACAGTATTGGTGCTGTTAGTGATAGCGATGTTTCAGTGTTTTGTTTGCTTGTGCTGGTGTTGTTATTGGCGGTGGTGTTGTTGTGTGCGGTGGTGGTAGTGGTGGTGGTGGTGGTGGTGGTGGTGATGGTAGTGGTAGTGGTAGTGGTGATGGTGGTGGTGGTGATGGTA
>NC_068996.1:13587856-13588273 GCF_001194135.2 Octopus bimaculoides | reverse complement strand
TATATATATATACATATATATATAAATATATATACATATATATATATATATAAACACACATGGAAATATATATCTGTGTGTGTTTGTGTGTCTCTGTGTGTGTGTGCGTGTATTTAAATATATATTTATATACACACAAATAGGCAAATATATTATACGCACACACACATACACACGTATAATATGTACACACACATACATGTATAAATACGTATATATATACACGGGCAAATATACGTAGATATTTACATACGTGCGTATATACGTAGATGCATATTAACATAGCTTATAAGTTCAAGTTTGTTTTTGTTCCGATATATATATTTCATAGACACATACCTAACATGCACATATGCACACACAAATATATATACGTATATGTATGGATATATATATATATATATATATATATATATA
>NC_068996.1:13583939-13587011 GCF_001194135.2 Octopus bimaculoides | reverse complement strand
ATATATATATATATATATATATATATATATATATACATAGGTATACACAGACACACATATAAAGAAAGTGAGGGAGAGAGAAAATTGGATGCATATATTCAGCATGTACACATGTAGAAATCATTATAAATGTGTGTGTGTATGTGTGTGCAAAAGTAAGTGCTTGTGTAGAGACACGTACTATACACACTATATACACATAATATACACATACTATACACACTCTATACACATACTATACACACACGGTTTGTGTGTGTAGAGTATGTATATATGTTGACTAGTGTATCATAGTTCTTCATTTACAGATTAAGTACTGTACCGTTATTTGCACATTTCCCCATATGCAACTAAGTATACATGCATATAATTCGAATTATTTGCTGTACTTTATTCTTGATTTTTACAAATTTGTGAAAACGGTTTTAAAACCGTTTGAGAAAGATATAGAAAAATTAAATGACTCCGGGCGTAATTATAATTTTTTTTCCAGATACTCGTACATATACGTGAATGTGTATGTATACACACCAACACATATAAAGATATATTTTTATATGCATGCATGCATACGTGAATACGTTTATACATACATATATATATATAGTCACCAAATAAATCCATAAGTGAAAATAAGTATGCACTCGTATATTTGTCAATAAATGGAATGTATTAATCAGACTGTGCAGTAATATATATCCATTATGGATGATTTTACCAAACGGTTGTGCCCTGGGTATTACACCGGATGTTGGATAACAGCGCGGTTACTCAATACAGTGTGTTCGTCAGAGTTAGCAGGTATGGAAAAAAACATAGTGACAAATCTCCGTTATTAGAGGTGAAAAACATCTGTTTTGTGGGTACGGTGAAAAAAAAAAGCGAACTAAAGGAGGGTTATATCTATGCTCCCAAAGGTTTCTGAGATGTAAGTCTACAAGGGTTTTCATATGTCTAGGGTCTAGAAGGATTATATGCATAAGTTTTTTTGGGGGAAGGGAGTGGTGGGCGGGTATCCGAACAGTTAAGCCCATGCTAGGGCGCATATTTGTTTGTATGCTCTTTTGTCTATGTTTTGGTTAAATTCTGCTGAGTTCTCAGGAAAAGTTAGCGAAAGAGGCAAAGGTGGAGAACTGCTCATGGTCATAACGGGGTTTGTAGGTACTATAAAGTATGCCCTGTTTCATGTGGGCAAATGCTAACAACCTCATTTCTGCAGTTTAGATAGGTATGTGTGTGCTGAGAGCTTTTATGCTTTTATAACAGTTATTTTCTCTGCTAAGCATTTTCTACAACTATTAAAAAAAGCCACTTCTCTTGTTTATGCTGTACTCTGTGACACTTTCGTTTGAAGTCCATACGTTCCTGGCCAAGGCTGTGACATTTCGTCTCTTCGGGATATTGAAAAACGGCTTATGATTATTGAATTTGATCATAAACAGACTTTCTGTCGCTCCTGCATCCTTCCGCACATTTGTTTGTTACATCTGTCTCATATACAACTGTTTCCGTGTTACAGTGGATGTTAAGGGAACATATTGTGTTACCACCACATAAGAATCTCAGATTGGGGGTCTACCATGGTTTCCCTTTTTGCACTAGGTTCCCAGTTAAACTAAACACTTAAGATATCCCCATTAAAGTTTTACTGAGCCTCCTCATACGAGAAATGTGTGTTCATGTGTATGTGTGTGTGTGTGGGTATATATATATATAAAACAAAGTAAGAAGTTGGATATATTTTTGTTATAATTTATTTATCATTACATATATTTCATTTGTAAAGAAATTTCCTTTTAGATATTCCTCAGACAGAATCAAATAATACAAAATTTACATTCGAATGAATTGTTCATCTATATTTAGTAACCAGGATAGATGGGCTGGAGAAAGTGAAAAGAATTATATTTCTCTCTCACTCTCTCTCTCTCTCTCTCTGTATATATATATATATATATATATATATATATATATATACACACATACATATAAGATAGGATCCGAGGCGATCAATCATATTATAATATAAATAATATATATATATATTATAAAATATGAGAGAAATTACCTATAACAGGCAATTTCTACATGTTAGAAGACAGTCAAAAACGACCGAAAACCATAAAAACTTAAGCAATTTCAAAGGGAAAGAAAACATTTTAACTTTTATCTTATTTTTATATTGGTTTTATATTGGTTTTATATTGTATTTTATATTGAATGTGTCGTCTATTGACTTTTTATACATGCTAGATCACTGGTAGTGAAATTTGTAAAGATTTGCTACTCTTTATACATATTCAAGTATATATACATACATACATACACACACACACACACACGCACACACATATATACACACACACACACACACACACACACACACACACACACATATATATATATATATATATATGTATATATATATAATAATATAATATAGGATAAAATCTTTATAAGAATTTATCAAGTAGTCAGCGTGAAAAAACCTCATAAGGAAAAAAAACCCATCGTTTTTTTCCATAAATATATATAATTTATATAAGGGCATTATTATATAGTAATGCCCCACGCTTAGAGGGACTAAATAAGTCAAAACAACCAAACAATAAGCACATATTTAACGAAAGCGAGGGAATGCAACTTTCAAAAATTAACCTCCTAAAAACATTTAGCTTAACGGCAAACCACTGGATTCATAATTAATGCAGCAATGTAGTAAGCTGCATCTTTTATTCATCAGTGCACGTATGGTCGAGACACATAAAAAAAAACAAAAATCAACATACTCCGATGCACCCAACAAAGTACGATGACTTCTGTTCATCCTTATATATCCGTGAAAGTGGCTGGCTTTATCCAGTTGCATCTCGGTAACACGTGCTTTTACAGAATAATATTCAGCACTGAATATATTCTAATTATTTATAATATAATATAGGATAAGATCTTTATAAGAATTTATCAAGTAATCAGCGTGAAAAAAACCCCATAAGGAAAAAAACCCATCGTTTTTTTCCATAAATATATATTTTTTGGTAGTTTTGACTTATTTAGTCCCCCTATATAGTA
>NC_068996.1:13583133-13583915 GCF_001194135.2 Octopus bimaculoides | reverse complement strand
TATATATATATATATATATATATATGCATATATGCATACATATATGTATATATATGCATATATGTATAGATATATGCATATATGGGTACAGAATATCATAAAACGTAAACAACATGAATTACAAAATATGTAAACATGAAATACGAAGACAAACGTGGGTATGCGATCAACGAGAGAAAGAAATCGAAAACAAGACAAGTAACATAAAGAGTGACCCTTTATCAGTTGTCAGCTGTTGATCTATTCCACATTTCGAGGAATTAACGACAATATGAAGTTTCGAAAAACAGTTGCTCCTGCGAACCAAAATTAAATTTGGAATTTGCAGAGGGTAGAAGATGATAACAAAAACAGGACAGTGGAGACGTACAACAAACCAAACGAAAACAAAACATAAATTGCCGTTAGGCCAGACGAGGTGAGGTAGCAAACGCTGGAGAAATTTTCTTTAACAAGAGAAAAGATAGAAGAGAAGACAGATAGGAATATGTCCAGTGTGTGCGACAGACTGAAGGAAAAGAAAGATGATCACGTGAGGAAAAGAAAGATGGAGAATGGTCACGTGTGAATAGTGAGAGAGAGTAAACGAAGAAGAGGCAGAGACAGACAGATAGATATATACATACATACACCCATACATATACACAGATTTATATGCACATCATAGGCATACATATGTATAGACATATAAACACACACACACACACACACACACACATATTAACACATATGCGCATATATATATATATATATATATATATATATATATATATATATATATA
>NC_068996.1:13580201-13582128 GCF_001194135.2 Octopus bimaculoides | reverse complement strand
TTTTCTTTTGTCGGTTGCAGCTCAAAGCTGCAGCCATGCTGGGGTACCACCGTTCTGCTACACTGCTATTATCGAGAGCATCCTCTGATATTTGGCATTTGGTGAATAAGGAATTCTTGATGTTGCTGTCCTCATTTGTGTCCCCTGCTACGAGGTAGGCTCATCTGAGACTATCGACTGGAAAAGATCCAGTTCTGTTTTGAAAATACCTACATCCACTATGTGTAGATCCCACGGGCTCATTGGCAGAATATTCAAAAGTTGCAGACCTTTGAAACCCAGTCTGTTACAGTAACTGGTCCTGAAACGTGACGGCAGTGTTGGGATATTTGGCACTGTGCATTGTGCGATCCCTTCTGGCATTTGTGTAACCTTCAATGCCAAAATTTGGTTCAGTCCCTTCCAGGATCTTCCATATGTATATTACTGCATACCTCTCTCGGCTTCGCTCCAGAGTGTAGAATCTTAGCTGTTTCTGCTTTTCCCACTCACTGAGTTGTTGCAATGAGACGATCTTTCTTGTGAAGCTTCACTAGATTGCTTCAAGGTCCACTGTTAATTTGACATTTAGGTGTGATCATTGGTGGGAGTAGTAATCCATATGGCTGAGGACGAATGTCCTCCAGAAGACCACCAGGGTTTCTGTCACTCTGGTTTCGAAAGTTCTCAGGATCCAGCCAGTCAGCCTCTGCACTTTTCCACCGCCTTAGTAATGTGCATTTGGAAAAAGGTATCATCACTCATGTCGATGCCCAGGTCACGCACTGATTTAGGTTCTGGAATTGTAATCCCCCCTGGGCTTGTGTACCTTGTATATTTTTCGTTCAGTTTTTGGCGCTGCTACCGCTGGAATTCGAATTTTCCATCATTTAAACTGCATGTTATTGTCCTCAGTTCACCTGTAAATTGCGTCCAACTCCTGCTGCAGGCGTACAACATCGCTAGAGTTTTGTATTTTCAGCAAGATTGTCGTGTCGTCTGCATAGCTAGCAAGGGTGCCCTGTGGAACACCACTCACTATTTGTGTTTCCTTTGAGGTGGCACCATTGTCCACCACTGCCTGACTTCTATTTTTGAGAAAGTCATGTAACCATTATCCAAGTTTCCCAGCTATTCCAAGATCGCGCAGTTTATGACATATCATGCTGTGATCAACTTTATCAAAGGCTTCTGGAAAGTCGAGGCATATTACATCCACATTTGAGCTGTCGAGTAGCTGCCTCAACATCCAGGCATAGTACTGCAGGCAACTCCTATTTGGTCGAAAACCATGCTGAGTATCACGCAACAAGTCGCCTTCTTCAAGGAATGCGATTACGTCTCCCTAATTATTCGTTCCATGAATTTTTTCATGTGTGAAGTCAGATAGATATCCCTATAATTTTCGGGATCTTCTCTGCTTCCTCCTTCATGGATTGGGCATATTATTCACTCCTTCAGTTTGCTTGGCAGCTTGTCATTCGCAAGATAATTGGAAGATAATCTGTAGTGGTTTTGCAAGGGCAGGTCTTCACGACTTCAGATGGTTTGCTGGGAAACTATCAGGGACATCAACTAAGTTTGTGTCCACCTCATCTGTTTAGTGTTATATCTTCTTTCTCGATATCGATGTAATCTATCGTAACTGCCTCCCTGGTTGTAGGTGAGGAGGCAAAGAAATCTACTGGTTCGTTCACTTGTCTGTGATCTAATGACGTATAGTATATGTACACACACATATATGCACACACATATATAAACACTCGCACATTCTTATACAAATATATACACACTCATACAAACTCACACGCATACATACTTATAATGGGCATATATACGAAATTAATCGTATGCTCAAGTTCAATTAGGTACAAACAGATTTATGGCTGCAAATCTTTACATACGTACGTAAAAATATCCATATATGTTTATATATATATATATATAT
>NC_068996.1:13578120-13579918 GCF_001194135.2 Octopus bimaculoides | reverse complement strand
ATATATATATATATATATATATATATATATATATACAGAGTGTAGACAGTATGGTGGGTGATTACACGTACTTGAACATATACTGAGAGAAATAAGATGTAAAAACACCGAAGATTTGTTTTATATGACTAAATAGAATCATAATAGCAAAAATGTTATGCAATATTGTACAAAATAAGATTTTTTTCTTCCGGCATAATAACCAGTTTCTTTTACTTTTCAAATTTTGAATTTTGGGATGAAATTCTGAATTAGACATTTTGTTTGCTTGGGAGGATAATTGGTAACCAAGGTATTTTTCTGAAAAGGGGATGTGAATCTGTAATTTCTAATATTGGTCTACATTTGATTTTGGCTTATATCTTACAATAGGTAAATCTTTAATCTTCAATATGGGTTTATATTTCACACCGGCTCATATTTTTCGATAAATGAGGCCGCTTTAGTCAGTTGCACTTGTGTTGAGGTTCAAATAACAAATTGATAGAATGGGAAAATTACGAATTGTGGTTACAGTTTTCTGTACATCCGTCAATGTATTCACTGTGATATATATGGTGATATTGTGGGAAAGATATCTGTGGACCGTACATCTTCGTCGAATCGACATTCCTGTCCACCCTATATAGTTTCTATAGCAGTCCAAGCATGTGTTTACGTAAATGAGGTTTTCAGAGGTGCAAGTGAAGTTGGATTTAATTTTGAATTTTTGCCTTTGTCCAAAATGGAATTCTGATGCTTCCAAAAGATTGGGAATGTTCCACAGTTAGGGCGTTCACACTCTTTATTCTTGCGTCCGTTATTCATGAGAATGATTTAGTGTTTGTGAGAATCTTCTTTAATGCCTTTGATTGTTTATTGCTTTTAATGATTTTTTGGGTGCGTAGAATTTCCTTCGGTTTGGGATCCTTATGGAGTATTGGGAGATTTTGACCAACGATGTTAGACGATTCTTTTGATTGTATGTGGAGACATAAGGTAGTGTTTTCAGAGTAGGCGTGTTATTGTGTTCGACTTTTCTTAATATTTTTATGTCAATCGATTTTGCACGTTTAATCCCGTCATTTATGAGTCGAATTGGGTAGTGTCTCTCCAGGAATACGTTTTTAAGCTCTTGCAATGTGAGTTCTCTGGTATTTTTTCTGACACTATGGTGCAAATCCTTCTTTCATAGTTGAAGAGGATATTTGTTTTAATATGTCTCGAGTAGAATAAGCAATATAATAGATATTGTTTAGCGTTTGTGGTTTTGTAAAAAATGTCTGTTTCTATTTTTTGTTTATTTTTTAACCAGGTTCTTGGAATGGAAGTCCCACTTGGTTGTGTTCCATTGTAAACTGTACATTGGTGTTAATGCTATTAAGGAGTCTTTTGAACTCCAGGAGTTTATATATGTTTTCATTACAGAGTAAAATTTTTCCAGTTTTCTTTTATGCATTGCAACACACAACAAATAAGCGAAGCACAGGCGCGCGATTGAGTTGAAGGCAGATTTACTTCTGCCTTTATAGCACATAAGCAAAACGATGTTGTATGAGTGTACGCAGCACGTATCCTACAGCAGTTCTAAGCATAGCTTAAATACTGAAATTGAAAGGCAAGGGGCTACCTAATCTACAAAAAAATAAAATAGTTTCTATTTTATGCATAGTAATCAGAGTAACCTTCATAGATTTATTGAATTAGGTGCATATTTTGACATGAGAGGAAAATGTTGCTATCGATCTAGTTTATTCAGGGTAAACATGACTTACCTTGCCTACCTAGGCGGTATTTATATATATATATATATATATAT
>NC_068996.1:13572016-13575232 GCF_001194135.2 Octopus bimaculoides | reverse complement strand
TATATATATATATATATATTATGTACCGTTTTAATAATAGAATTATGATATTTTTCAGAAATAAAATTAGAAGTGACTTTATAAAGCTAATTACAGTTCTTGTAGAACTTGGTATTAGCAAAACCAGGTTTTTATTTTTATTTCATGTTTACCATTCATTCTAGACGTTTCGTCTCATTAGATGTTTTGGCTATCACCATTTTGAGAAATTCACTCAACAGTTTTCACTTTATTGAAAAGTAGATGAAGCAATAACTTGGCTGCTTCTCAACATATCAATTTCTGCGAATGTATTATCATCGACGTCGTCGTAGATGCCATAATCAGTATGGCATCGTCGTCGTTGTTGTCATCATCATAACCATCACGATCATCATTGCAATCACCACCATTACATCATCCTCCTTCAACAATCGCAATCATTATCAGCATCATCATGATCATCATCATCATCATCATCACCATCGTCATCATTTCATCATTTCTATTCCCATCACCACCACTATCACCACCATTATTCTCGACGGCAACACCTCGACAATTATCATCATCATCATCATCATCACAATCATCGTCATCATCATCACCACCACCATCCTCACCATCATTATCACCAGCATCGTAGTCGTCGTCCTCGTCATCATCATCATCACCATCATCATCACCAACATCTTCATCATCATTATCATCATCATCATCATCATCATTATCATCATCAACACCATCATCATCAACACCATCATCCTCTCCACAGCCGTCAACAAACTTATTATCATAATCATGATATTATTATCATAATCATGAAGATTATGGTGTTAGTTTTTCACAACTATATTTTAGATTGTTCTGTCACATTATATATTAAACATTTAGAGCTCTAACCTTTGTACGCTTTTGTTTTATTTGTTCTTTAATCATTAATCATTGTTTTCTCATCAACCTCTTTAAAGTTCCTTTTAAAACAGCATATTATACACTACATCCTATCACCTCACACACTACCCGTGATATAACATACTTCTGCACAGTTAGCCTAAGATGCATAATAATATTTATGATATGATGTACGTGAGCTCTGCTATCAAAGTTTACTCTGCAATATCCATGATATACATTAACTCACTCAGTTATCAAAAGGCTTATAGTAATTTCCGATGTACATCCACTTCGTTATTATACGATATATAATAATATCTATAGTATCTCTATAATATACTTTTGTTCTGTTATCATGGCATATAGCAATATGTGTGTGCATGTTTGTATGTGTGTGTTTATGTATGTGTCTTTCTGTATCTCTCTCTCTCTCTTTCTCTATCTCTCTCTCTCTTTCTCTTTCCCTCTATACTTATCAATATGTTTATCCCTCTGCTCTGTGAATACCAGTGAACATTAATTTTTACAGCAAAACTGTCTGTTGTCTGTTAAACTATTGTGATATCCATGTAATGACATGTTGCCGAAAAGATTGTATATTTATGATATAATATACATCTTCTCAGGAATCCTATGCTATATAACAATATCTATGTCCTCCCTGTTATAGTATATTATATAGTAATATCTGTGATGTAACATACATCCAGTTTGTTGTCATAAGGTATGTCAAAATATTTAAAGCATATCCATTCTGCTTCGTATGATACATACTAATATTTACCATCTAACATATTTCAATTCTACTACCATACAATATATGGTAATATCTATGATATAAGACAACCCCATTCTGCTGTCTGTAAGTTAGGTTTAAATCACGATGTTACTTTCTGTTCCGTGGAGTCGCAATGGCCCAGTGGTTAGGGTGGCGGACTCGGGGTCATAGGATCGCAGTTTCAATTCCCAGACCGGGCGTTGTGAGTGTTTATTGAGCGAAAACAGCTAAAGCTCCACGAGGCTCTGGCAGGGGATGGTGGCGAACCCTGCTGTACTCTTCCACCACAACTTTCTCTCACTCTTACTTCCTGTTTCTGTTATGCCTGTAATTCAAAGAGTCTGCTTTGTCACACTGTGTCACACTGAATCTCCCTCAGAACTACGTTAAGGGTACACGTGTCTGTGGAGTGCTCAGCCACTTGCACGTTAATTTCACGTGCAGGCTGTTCCGTTGATCGGGTCAAGTGGAACCCTCGACGTCGTAAGCGACGGAGTGCCAACAAATTTCTGTTCCAATAAAACGGACCTATTTGTTTAGACCGACACTGCAAATGTGCAACTGGCATAAATGGTATTTTTTTTTGTTATTTGGATGAGGTTTTGATATTTTCCTTCGCATTTGCACAGCTTTCGCAACTTTTTACTTCCATCTACTCTTCAATGCTTGTAGATAGCGTTTCAAATCGTATGTTTAACTTGTTTCATACTTTGTGGTGTGTAGAGTTTTACTGTTATACATCTACATTTTTCTAATCCAAAGTATGTTTGAATATTTTTGCCATACTTAGTGATAGCGTGGAGAAAACTGAAGCAAGAGGCCATAATTCTAAATCATCCGTGAGTAGAACGTAGGGAATAAGTTTGGTCATCACCCTTCTCTAAACTTGGTAGTCATGATTAAAATTTAGAACAGAAAAAAACAAGAAATACTGCTACGTTAGAATATTCCTGTAGATGTTCCACTGAGTTTGGTGCTAACAGTCACGGTGCTGTTGGACAATATAAGAAGTTTCAGACACTTAATTCTTCATTCATTTTCCAAGAGGATGATAATAATAGCATTAAATATTTGCACGTTAGAAATTGTGATGAACCATCAACTGGAACTGATACATAGAGCCTTATTCTAAATACATCTAATGGATAAATTTGTATATTTTATCAACTTCCACTATTATTTCTTAATAATATGTTGGTCAAGGTGTCGACCTGGTAGAATCGTTAGCACGCCGGACAAAAAAATCCTTAGCGGCATTTTGTCCGTCTTTACCTTCGGAGTTCAAGCGCCACCGTGCCCTAATTTGCCTTTCATCCTTTCGGGGGCGATAAAATAAGTATCAGTTGAAAGGTGGGCTCGCTGTAATCGACTTTCTGAAATTGCTGGCTTTGTGCCAAAATTTGAAGCCAACAATATGTTCGGCAATTAATTACCAAGTATAATTTGGTATTGCGAGTTAAATCGATCGGACAATATTTTTGAGAGAAATTATATATTTGATTAAACTTAAATAAGTACTAGGCTTACAAAAAATAAGTCCTGGTATCGATTTGTTCGACTAA
>NC_068996.1:13570847-13571841 GCF_001194135.2 Octopus bimaculoides | reverse complement strand
ATATATATATATATATATATATATAAAGTAGTTGTATACTGTCAACTTAAAGTGACAGTCCCAATAAGGGAATCATACTACTGCTATTTAGCCCTAGGAAGCTGGACTGCTTCCTGTCAGCCTTATGCTTAAAATATGAAATCATGTGATCCATGGAACGTTTTTCGGCGTTAAATGTAAACAGTTGGTTGGTTGGGTCAGTAACAGAATAGTCATTTGTGATGAACGCAACGTTATTTTTATTGTTACAAATTATCATCTTCCCAGTAAGACTCTATGCAACTGCATAGTTCGGATTAATCCAGAGAGCGTTGAGAGGTTAATCCTTCCTGGCTATGCAGTATATGAAATAACCACATCATGATACTGAAAATATTGCCGATGTCATGAAATTTTGGAAAGTAAGTTTTAAATATAGTTTAGGTAATTTTGTATAGCTTTATATGATATTTTGGTTGAATCAACGGATTCGAATTTATGTCTCCGAGATGTGGTGGATAATATATTGAATCTTAATTCGTCTGTGTTGGCGTTCGCTGCGTAGTTATTCTTGTTCGATGACTTAGTGTTTTCCTTGTTTATTGGGGAAACAATTATAGTATCGGAAGGTGATTGTGTAGATTATGTGATGTGAGAGCTGGGCGATATAATTTGGAAATGATGAGAATTCCGTGAGTTGTGTTACAGTATTGGATGGTTAGTGCGTAGAGTATATGATTTGATGCAGTTATACATGCGCCTGAAGGTATACTCACACACACACACATACACACACACACACACACATTCTCACACAATCTCTTGTCTCTCGAACACACTTTAAATGATATGCATTTATAGATAGATAGATCTGTAGGTAGGTAGGTATGTAGGTAGGTAGGTAGATACATTTCTTTTATTAGCCACACAGGGCTCAACGAAGATGGGACAAATACAATGTAGAGCTTTTCTTTTTGGGAGGGGGAAGGAAGGAAAAAAAAAAAAAAAAAAAAAA
>NC_068996.1:13565167-13565848 GCF_001194135.2 Octopus bimaculoides | reverse complement strand
GTGGTGTTGGTGTTGAAGGTCGGTGTCCTGTTGTTGTTGCTGTTGTTATTGTCACTGGTAGTAGCAGTGGTGAGGACAGTGGTCGTGTTAGCAAGGACATTTGTGTCGTTGTCGTTGTTGTTGCTGTTGTTGTTGTTGTCTTTGTCGTTGTTGTTGTTGTTGTCAATGTATATGTGTGTGCGTCTGTGTGTGAGTGTTTCTTTGCAATGGACAGCAGAAAGGCCACCTACCACTAATCTTCTTAAATCTACGTGCTCCTCGCCCCCCCTTTTTCTCTGTGTGTGTTAGTGTGTGTGTATGTGTGTGTGTGTGTTGTATCTATGTATTTACGAAAGTAGGTATGCAGCGTTGCCTGCATATGACAGCTGTAGTAACATTAGTATTCCATTGCCACCGCTGTTCTCACCTTCACTGATATAACTCACCCTCCCTCTGCTACTACCTTTCCCTCACACAAATACTTTTTGCAGCCTTCTCATTTTATCATATAATTCGTCCAATACCTCTGGTGATTTTAATTGAAATCCAATTAACCTGTTATTGAATTGGATGTTAATGTAACATGTATGCAAAGTTTCGTGAATATTGGTTCCATGGTTTAGGCACTAAGATGGTGACAGCCAGCCAGAAATTGCAATTTATGTATATATATATATATATATATATAAATATATATATATA
>NC_068996.1:13560112-13563053 GCF_001194135.2 Octopus bimaculoides | reverse complement strand
ATATATATATATATATAATATATATATACATATATGCATATATAAAATATATAGTCATATATTTAAAATATATATACGTATATATATAATTTGCGCGTGCGCATACACTCAAGCATATGCGTGTGTATATGTATCAGCAAGCATACATACAGACATGCACAAACATATATGAACGTATACACATCTATGTGCTCATATTTGTTATGCATACTTACAATGAAACAGATATAGACGCATATACCCATACATATCTGCACATACACACGCATACACACACACATATATATGTGTGTGTGTGTGTGTGTGTGTATATATATGCATGTGTGTGTTTGTGTGTATGCATTGCGTACTTACGTAGATATCTCACACAAAGAAGTAATTTCTCACATAACAATCGTTTGTTTAAAAAAAAATATATATCGTTTAAAACTGTTTCAAAAATTGTTTATTTTCCGAGACTTTGAAAAAAAAAAAATAAATAAATAACGTAGAGCAACAACAGTAGCAACAGGGGCAACAGTAGCATTAGAAGTGGTAGCGACAGCACCATCAGCAGAGGCAGCAGCAGAAAGATATTAATATGAAATCCAAAACTTTGCGTGTGTAGATTGTGTAATTACTGGTGATGTGAAATTGGTTAGTTTGATTGCTGTTGTTAATATTGTTGTTTTTTAGTGGTGATGTTGATGATGATGATGATGATGATGATGACGACGACGACGATGATGATGATGATGATGATGATGATGATGATGATGATGATGACGACGACGACGATGATGATGATGATGATGATGATGACGACGACGACGATGATGATGATGATGATGAGGATGATGATGATGATGACGACGACGAGGACGACGATGATGATTATGATGATGTTGATGATGATGATGATGATGATGTTGACGACGACGACGACAACGACGACGATGGTGACGATGAGGAGGAGGAGGAGGAGGAAGAGGAGGGGATGGGGTGGAGGAGGAGGAAGAGGAAGAGGAGGAGGAGAAGAAGAAGAAGAAGAAGAAGAATGTCGAGCACGATTAATGACGATGAATGCTGATGATGTTGATGAGGGGGACAACAACGACGACGAGGACGTTGGATGATGATGATTATGATGATGACGACCATGATGACGACGACGACGACGTCGACGGTGAATGATGATGACGACGGTGATGATAATATGATGAGGATGATTTTGATCATGGTTGAGATGATGTTGACGATGAGGTTGATGATGTTGTAGGTTGTGGTGGTGATGATGGTGATGCGGAGAAGGCATGGCTGGAAGAGGAGTAGAAGAGGTGGAGGAGGAGAACGACGACGGCGATGGGGATGTGGGTAGATCAATGCAATTTTGTGGTCACTATTTAGAAGTATTCCTTTCGTGGCATTGTAAGTTCTTCAGGTACGACATTATTTAATATATTGTTTACTTGAGTTAAGTGATACGGCTTTAGATATGGATGAAAGTTTTGGTCGTTATCTATAGCAGATCGGACAGCCGTGTAGAGGCTATCTTATCAATTGATTCATTCCATTAGTTACTTTGATGGGGTGGGAATTCTTTGTTCATGCAGACTAACTCTCTTTCATGAACTCCATTTCGAGTTTGATAGAAGGATGGAGAATTTGGTGGAGGAAATAAAGGACTTTATCTCAGAGTTGACTATTGGTAGAAAGCTGTGTATAAATCCAGAGGCGGAACAAAACTTGACCCGAATGCCTGTTACGAAAAGGTTGCTATTTAAGACAGCCAAGTGTTGTGCAAATGGATTAAATCTTCCACGAAAACTGGCTGTTTGGTTGTCTATGAGTTTGAGGAAGTTCGAAAACCGTTGCAGATAGAAAAGATGAGGAGTGATAACGTTTTGATATTGATTTTTCGTCAGAGTCAGAATGGAAAACATTTACGCGACTCACAAACGTAGTGTGCTAGTCTTGAAACAAAGCTATCTTCTGTTTCCTTCCACCATCGTATAGTAACGTATTCGAACCCCACAAATTCACTGTAAAATTATTACCAGCACTACAAAACAACCATCGGCAGACGATTGACAAAATGAGTTCCGGTTATGCCAGTCTTGCCTTTTTTGTATACGTACACAATATAAGTCAATATAACTTACATTAGCCAATATAGCTTACTTACCTCTATATAAGGCGAATTAATGTGATATGAAGACTTGGCTTGTATTTCTAGATGTTCAAACAATTGCATAGAGGATTTCTCACGCGCTGTTATTCTTTGACACTGATCAGATTTGATAGAGTTGGCCTATGATGAAAACAATTGCAGTTGTGACCATCTTACCTTAAATAATTTCCAGGAAATCCAAAATCATATGATCTAATAAACATTTTTTATTCTAGACAATATAGCCGGATTTGAAGAAAATTTAGCTGCACTTTCTAGCAGTAGTTCTGTTGACCGCATAGAGTCTCACTTGTTTGTTCGACAGTCATTGATTAGGATGGATCATGTAAATTTAACCAGAAACAGCACTTCATGCACACTCCTTCTCTCTCTCTCTTTCTCTCTCGCTCTCTCTCTCTCCACATATATACACACACACTCATACACACATACACGCACACATATACACATACACACACACATATAACTCAGCATAACTCAACAAACGGCTACAACATAACCATGGAAACAAAAAGCATTGTAAAACGAAAGATATACATAACACATGGGTTTTGATAAGATGTGCGAGATAATGAGATATAAGATTTCATGATACACTAGAATACCTGTGTGGTCATAAGATAACGATTATCGGGCGCTAGAAGACATCATAAGATATAAGCTGTCATAAAATATAGATTATCATAATATATGAATTATGATGAGATATGAGACACATAGTCTTTGATAAAATGTAAGCTATCATAAAACAAAAAAAAATATTATATATAT
>NC_068996.1:13555564-13556674 GCF_001194135.2 Octopus bimaculoides | reverse complement strand
TCTCTCTCTCTCTCTCTCTCTCTCTCTCTCTCTCTCTCTCTCTCTCTCTCTCTCTCTTTCTCTTACTCTCTATCTTTCTTTGTCTCACTCTTTTTCTCTCTCACTCTCCCATTCGCTCTCACCCTTTCCTTCCCACCACTCCTCTCACTCTCTTTGTCTTCCCATTCATATTTGAGTTACGAAAATTTAAAGAATATGGCACACACCATATAATGGAACGTAGTAAGACAAGCAGGTTCTACAACGGTGTTAGAAAGGTATGTGGATTATGTCTCTCAAAAGCGTTCGATATTCTAAAAGTCAAGATATCTATTCAACGGACTTTCGAACAATTTTTTTTTATGCAATCATAAATCTCTTTAACAGGTTCTTCAAATCCATGTACTTCCCATGAATGCCCTACATAACCCAAATACTTTTTGCATGATCTTTTTTCTTTCCTATACTATCCTAATCCCTATAATTTCCTTACACATCTATATTGAAATTAACAATAAATGCTCCAAAGAACTCTTTTCATTATCACAAAGTTCATTTTATGTATATACATACTATAACCTCGGATCGACCAATGCCTTGTAAGTGGATTTGCTAGACGAAAACTGAAAGAAGCTCTTCGCGCGTGTATGTATATATATATATATATATATATATATATATATATATATATATATATATATATATATATATATATATATATATATATATATACATATATATGAGAGAATATCTTGGATTTTTGCAGTTAATAAATTATATTAATGCTACATCTTCATTTTCTCAACATTCTTTTGAGTATATATGTATGTACGTATGTATGTATTTATGTAGGTGTGTCTGTGTTTGTCTCCCCGCCGTTCTTGGCAACCAATACTGGTGTGTTTATGCCCCCATAACTTAGCGGTTCGGCAAAAAGAACTGATAGAATAAGTACTAGGCTTACAGAGAATAAGTTCTGGAGGTGATTTCTTCGACTAAATTCATTTAAAGCGGTGCTCTAGCATGGGCGCAGTCAAACAACTGAAACAAGTAAAAAAATAAAAGAATATACAAATATGTATGCATATACATACATACATACATACATACATACTTACATATATATATATA